>NC_036645.1:5184294-5208634 GCF_002806865.2 Cucurbita pepo subsp. pepo | reverse complement strand
AGGAGATGGAGGTTTTGTAGTATACAGTGATGCTTCAAAAAAGGGGTTAGGGTATGTCCTCATGCAACATGGGAAGGTTATCACCTATGCTTCGCGTCAACTAAAAGAATACAAGCGAAACTATCCCACCCACAACCTAGAACTCACAGCAGTGGTATTTGCACTGAAGATTTGGAGACATTACCTTTATGGAGAAAGGACCCAAATTTTCACTGACAACAAGAGCCTTAAATACTTCTTCACTTAGAAGAAGTTAAATATGAGACAACACCGGTGGTTGGAGTTGGTTAAAGACTATGACGTGGAGATACTCTATCACCCGAGAAAGGCAAACGTGGTAGCTGATGCGTTCAGCCAAAAATTAGCACACATGTCTGCTCTAATCACCACACAAAAAGCTATCCAGCAGGATTTGGAACGCACCAGTGTAACAGTGGCCGTGGGGGAGGTCGCAGCTCAATTGGCCCAATTAACGGTACAACTGACCTTGAGGCAACGTCTTATTGATAGACAACATGGTGATCCAGATTTGGTTAGAAAAAGGCGTTTGATAGATGTCAATCATATAAAGGAGTTTTCGTTGACAGCTGATGGAGGGCTCTTGTACCGTTGGCGGTTGTGTGTGCCAAATGAAGAAGATCTGAAGGTAGAGATCCTAACCGAGGCTAACCACTCGCCATTCTCCCTACATCATGGCAGTACTTGTTAGATAAAACCTGAGTTTTTCAGTTTTTCCTTATTGATTCACACGATTTCAGAATACCTCCGTTTGACCATTTGACAAACACGTCGAATGGATCACCAAAGTTTTAGACGGCAATTGTGTAGGGAGTGGCACAGATTCAGTTGGCCACTCTCCAGCCATTTTTAGGATAATTTATATTTAAATAGAAAATCTGTTTAGAATATAAATCACCCTAATTTTGAGCGCAGTCAAATTTTCAGCCATTCTCTCTGTTTGTTATGTTACGCATTTTATTTTTCTTCCAACAACCTCCCGTCGACTATTTCCTCTCACCGAAAAGAAAGGATTTCCCTGGCTGATTATTGAAATCCAACAGAAAAGACATTACAAGTGAAGGAGACAGCCAACAATGAAGGCAACGAAAGAGAAAATATAGAAAAGGCACTACAAGTGAAGGAGACAGCCAACAACGAAGGCAACGAAAAAGAAAATGTTTGTTTAGCAAGTAGAAGTCATGGAAGAGGAGAATTTCGCAGCTTCCATAGTGGTCGTGATAACAGGGGTAGATGGATAAATGATGGACAAAGACAGTTCAATGAGCAAAGCAATATAAGGAATGTGGTACAATTTTACCATTACAGAAGGTATGGGCACACAAAATCTGATTGTTGGTATAAATATCAACAAATGAATTTTGCAGCAGAAAATGAAGAAGAAGAAGAAAAGCTTTTTATGGCGTGTACTGATATTAATGCAAAAGAAGATGACTTATGGTTTGTTGATAGCGGATGCTCGAACCATATGACAGACATCAAATCTTTATTCCAAGAGCTTGATGAGACGCAAAGAATCAAGGTGCAACTTGAAAATAAAAAAGAGATGCAAGTTGAGGAAAAAGACACAGTGAAAGTCAAAACCAGTCATGGTAAGATAAAACTCTTTGATAGTGATACAAAAGAGATTACAGTTGAAGTTTCCCCAAATGAAGAGACAAGGGTCAACTCCAGTGCATCTCCCAGTGCATCCACTGCAACACAAAGTGTGCAAATTCATCATCTTCGGCATCACTGAACAACAATTCTTCTCTTGAATAACTTTTAGATGAGACACCTCCAAGGAAGAATAAATCTTTAGATGAGACACCTCCAAGCAATTCTTCTCATGTCAGTTTGCTCTTACTATTTCAGACCCTATGAATTATGAAGAAGCAGCAGAAAAAGAAGAGCAAAAGAAAGCTATGGTAGAAGAGATGCAGTCCATTGAGAAAAATGGAACATGGGATATGGTTGACTTGCCAAACGAAAAGTTCTATGGAGATTTACATGGAACATGCAGCCCATTAGGGTGGCTTATTTATCAATTTGATGGAGATTTACAAGAAGAGTTTTATGTAACACCGCCAGAGAAATTCATAGAGAACGACAAAGAAACAAAGGTATACAAGCTGAGACAGACATTGCACGAGTTAAAGTAGACATACTTACGAAGGCCTTGTCAAAAGAAAAGCTTTGTACTTGACATCTGCAACTTTGAATCAAGGGGGAGTGTTGAGATATGATTCAAAGTATTCAAAATTAAGATATGATTTAAAGTAGTTGAGATATGATTCAAATATTCAAACTACTAGGCTTCTAGGAGATTTTAGGAGATTGTTAGTACATTTGAATTTATTGTAGATTTCCATGATCATAACTCTCTAAATGGAGAGTCATATCAAGTCTTTTTGTAGTCAATATTGCACTCTTATTCACCATTTTCTCATTTATTCCTCCTTTATTCTACTTAGTGAGCATGAAATCGTTTATTGCGGTCCAACATGAAAAAAATATGATTTTGCATAAATCGATCTTAATTGTATATTTAATTGAGTTATGTGGTAAAATTTCAGACATTTATGCTAAACCATGTGGAAGTAGCAAATTTGGAAACAAATGGGGGATGACATGGAAATTTTAAATCCACGTCAGCAGTCCAAGTGGGTCATTGACTACCAATGAGGAACATCTTATGTGGAAAACTTAATTATTTTCAGCCCTAAAGGGGAACTCATGCTCAAGATAAAAGGAAAAGANAAAAACCTCTCACAAGCACTCTCTTTCACGTATACAAAATCCCTCCCAAGTTTAGTCACTCACCGGATTCCACAATCCCGTTCTAAGGCCGGAGAATAGTGGAGAAGACACTAGTGGTGGTTCGAAATCGGTTCGTGAGGCAAAAGGAGTTTGAACTACAAAAGGTTAGTATTTAAACTCATTAAGTTTTAATACTTATGAACATGCTAGTCATTTACAATAATTGATGTTCTAAAAGTGCCTAAGATCCAAATTGCTTCCGCATGTGTTATATTAACACCATCAGGTATGGTACCTTTTGAGGCCTTATATGGGAAGAAGTGTTGATCCCCAGTGTGTTAGGATGAAGTAGGAGAACGCAAGTTGTTGAGCCTCTATTTAGTGCAAGCAACTAATGAGGCTATCCAGAAAATAAGGACTAGAATGCGTACAGCCCAAAGCAGGCAAAAGAGCTATGCCGATGTGAGACGAAGGGATTTGGAGTTTTAGGTGGGGGACAAAGTATTCCTTAAGGTGCTCCCATGAAAGGCGTTCTTAGGTTTGGGCACAAAGGAAAGTTAAGCCCATGCTTCATTTGACCATTTGAGATCCTGAAGCGAGTGGGACAAGTAGCTTACCGACTGGCCCTACCACCTGTACTTTCAGGAGTCCACAATGTGTTTCATATACCGATGATGCAACTGTACATAGCAGACCCATCACATGTAATAGATATCAAACCCTACGGTTGGATAAGGGTTTGAACTATGAGGAAGAACCAGTGCGAATTGTGGCTGGAGAAGTGAAGACCCAACTTAATCGAGAAATCGCGTTTGTTAGGGTATTATGGCGGAATCACCAGCTAGAACAAGCCACTTGGGAGCGAGAAGAGAAAATGATGATCAAGTACCCTGGGCTCTTCAAAGTAGAAGGTAAGTAGCGCAAGTCTTATGCATTTAAGTGAAGTTTTCAAGGACGAAAGTTTGTTTTTGGGAGAGTATTGTAAGGCCGAAGTTTTGTGGCCCAATACAAAATAATAATTATAAAAATAAGATTTAGGGTTTAACCATTTGAGCCAAACCCTTAGCCAGCCGCTAACCTCTTTAGTTTTTGGACGCCAATGGCAATTTAGCCACCCTAAGCCGGCTGCCCTTCCTTCTGTCATCTTCTTCCTTTTTTTTACCGTCATCTTCTTCCTTATTCTGACCGCTGCCCTCCCTTCTTTCTATGTCATTTTCTTCCTTTAGCCGCTGCCACCCAACATTCATGCCATTCTGCCGTCGACTATTTCCCACATCACCCCGCGCTACTCCGCACATCATTAAACTGCCACCCAGCACCCACATTGCCGCCGTGAGTGAACGTCATCGTCATCACTAGAACCGAATTAAACGCAGCAAAGATACAACGTTGTTTTTCTCGCGGGATAGATAAGATTGGAACCAACCTCTACGTGGACAGCAGACTCGATCTAAGTCGGAGTGAACCAATAGTTATAGGAAAAGTTAGGAAAGGAGCTCTCAAGTAAGGGACCCTCATGTTAAAACTAAACATTTTGTTTTTGAAAAAAGGTCGAACAGATTTGTCATATGGTGATGTGATGTGTAACTTGATTGTTGTGTGCTGTGTAACCTGATGATTGTTGTGTGCTGTGTAATCTGATTGTTGTGTGCTGCGTAAGTTGTTGGGTGTGTGTTGTGGGCTGTGTAAGTGTGCTGTAAGTGTGCTGTGTAATTGGTTGGTGGGCGATAAATATTGATGACTGTTATTGTTGATTGCATGCATATTGTGTTTGTTGGTAACGATGTTCAAAGGAATTATGGTAATAGTTACACGCTGTGTGTTTCGGGTAACTAGCCACTAATAGTCACCTTCGGTGATGATTGTAGAAAATGACTATTAAGGCAAGGGTTACACGTTGTGTGTTTCGGGTAACCAGCTAGGGATAATCATTTTACCGTTCCAACCATCCCAAAGCCAATTTTGACCCTAAGGTAATTAAGGTCAATATGATGCCCTATTTCACAAATTCATGTTACAATTACATTATAAAAAAAAAAAAACTAAGATGGCAATGAAATGTAAGAAATGATTAAATATTTATTTATTTGGTGCAAGGACCCAAGCCGGAAAGAAAGTGAGAAGGTTTATATGAAGGTTGAGTTGATATTTAAGGTTTTCCAACCTTAGTGTCTACGTGAATATTGATTTCAATGAAGCGTCTGAAACACAAACCTACTAAATGAATTGCGTTGCTCATGAAATTTTAGGAGAAGACTCGATATGACATGATAATGTTATGTATAAAATTTGGTGACCATTAGGTTATGATAACGGACTAAACCAAATGTAGATGTAAAATGACTAAAATGCCCCTATGATTATGTACCACTAGTTTATGACCAAAGTGATCTCTAAATGAGATGAAATTTGATGAGGAGCCTAATGTCATGGTGTAAAGGGATTAAACAGAGTTACAAGGCCATTTAAATATGGGGAAGAATTAAACAAAGATTTGGGTTGGTAAATGACTAAAAGACCCTTATGAAAATTCGAAGATGTTTTTCGAGATCTTAAAAGACTCAGAATACTATAGAAAATTATATAAGACTCATTTATGATATTAAGGGCAAACATGCATGATTTTAAGGGAATTAAGACAATTTTGGAATGTGAACAAAGAGAAAAAGTACGAAACTACCCTCAAGACACCAAGTGACAAGATGCTTATGCTAGATTTATACCTGCAAAGAAATATTTATTATTCATGTGGATGAGGGCGTACTTGTTAAGAATTTTTCCTTAGTTGTATTTCAAACCTTAACAAAGAACTCTTAGGATAAAGACGAGTTATTCCAAGGTTAGAATAAAGACGAGTTATTCCAAGGTTAGAACACTCTAAAGGGACCAAAGTTTCTTGAAGAGGTATAGGACTTAATAGCCAAAATAAATAAATAAGCAAATCAACAAATAAATAAATAAACAAAAAAAAAAAAAAAAACTTTTCTTAAAAAAGAAAACCATTATTCCCCTTCCTCTCCACTAACCTTTCCTCTTCTTCCTCAATTATCTCTCCTCAACCAACCTTACTCCATAATAATGACCTTTAAAAGCAGATTTACGGGAGATGCTTCAAATTTACCGATTTTGCTATGTTATTATGGTAAGTCTCCTTTTATTATGGTAAATCATATCTCATATCTCCTTTTCCTCCATTAACCCTTACAAGAAATTATAGTTAGCATTTTGAAGGTTACAGGAAATCAAGTCAGAATCAACCTTTCCTTTTATCTAACTATAGTATAGTTAGCATTTTAAAGTTACAGGAAATCAAGTTAGAACTTTCCTTTTATCTAATTATCAGAATTAGACCTCTTTATTTTTTTTTTATTTAATTATGGTCTAGTAAATCAAGACTAAAAATTGGCTAAGAATATTTGTCAGGTTTAAGGAACTAAATTAAATAAATAGATTAAATTTAACAGAGAAATACGAAGAAAAAAAAAATGAAGAACTTATTAGTGAAAAGAGTGAGTGATTGAATGGTTGATGTGAAGATATTATATTATAAAGAGGGTGTATATAGAGAATACAAAAACATATTTAAAAAATCTACTTAAAGATGTGCAGACAATCTGGTAACGAAAAGTAAGCATATTAAAAACTAAATCAAATCAAAATTAAAACCACTTCTAAATAAGGAGATTTAATCACAACAATATAAACAAATACGTGATCTTTAATACTTCTCCTTGTTCAGATGTGAATTCCAAGTTTTTTTTCCTAAACACCCATCTTACTCCAATTATCTTTCTCTAATGTTTAGAGGTCGATCAACCAACTCCTAGGTTTTGTCTTTCTCGATCATCGAAAGCTCCTCGTCTGATAGGTGCATCATAAACTAAAGCATCTTGTCGTTCATCTTCAGACTCTTCTAGTCATTCATCTTCAAACTCTTCTAACATGCTACCAAAGATTAAATTGTTTGGTGCATTAGAAATTTGATTCACCTTCGTTAGTTCTTCCCAATCCCATTGCTCATTTCTAGCAAAATGAACATCTTGGCTCACAATAACATAACTAGTGTGTGGTTGAAAAACTCTGTAAGCTTTGGATATAATGCTATACCCAACAAAGATGCCAGCTTCTGCCTTTTTGTCAAGCTTATCACGCTTGACCTGTGGAATGTAAGTGAAGCAAAGACACCCAAATACTCTAAGAAACTTTAAAGAAGATTTGTAACCATACCAAACTTCAAATGGTGTGAGGTCCTTCACATCTTTTGTTGAAATTTGATTTTGCAAGCACTCAACAGTGTTTGCTGCTTTTCCCCAAAAACGTTTTGGAAGATCCTTCTCATGATTCATGTATCTCGTCATCTCCATTATGAATCTATTCCTCCTTTCACTGATGTCATTCTGTTGAGGAGTGTATGGTGCTATCAATTGATGTTCAATTTCAGCCTCTTCAGTACTCCTTGTCATTATATGATCTAATAGTCTGAATCAAATATGCACTTTCATTTCAACACTGGCTTTGAATTTCCAAAATATACCTGCAACTTCTGACTTTTGTTTAAGCAAGAAGATCCAACACATTCTTGTTAGTTCATCAATAAAAACAATGTAATAAAGATTACCCTTTAATAATGGTGTTCGCTGAGGACCACAAAGATCAGTATGAACCAACGGCAGCTTTTTCGAGGCTCTCCATGCCTGTTTAGGAAAGGGTTGCCTATGTTGCTTCCCAAAATTACAAGCACGGCAAAGAGGCATGTCATCAACAATGTCAACGAAGTTGTTCTACGAGCTTCTTTGACTGCATCTTAAGTAAACCTCGATGATGGAAGTGCCCAAGTCATTTGTGCTAAATCTCAATGGCACTAGCTCTGGATATAAAGGTCATCTGCTCTTTCTCCATCGGATTTAGAACAAAAAATTTTCCTTTCATTTTAACATTGAACAAGTCAACCACTAGCATCTTTGATCGAGCACTGCTTATTTTCAAACAACACTTTATAGCCTTTATCAAGTAACTGACCAACACTTCAGAGATTTTGATCAATTTTAGGTACAAATAAAACATTTGGAATAAAATTTGTACCTTCCTAACTTGTTATAGCTACTGTGCCTTTTCCTTCCAAGTGTTCACCATTGTCAATCCTCACTCTCTTGACTTCAGTGTCTCTTAATTCTTCAAAAACCTCCTTGTCATATGTCATATGATTTGTGCACCCACCGTCAATCAACTAGTTCTCGCTTGATTCTTTGTCTGAGAAATAAGTGACCACAAATAATTGATCTTCTTTTTCTTGATCAATTACCTGTGCATCTACTTCTTTCACCTGTCCTTTGACTTTGCAGATCACAGCTTCATGTCCAAGTTGATTGCATTTGGAGCATTTGGCGTCAGGTCTTCTCCAACACTTATATGGTGGATGACCTTTCTTTTCACAATGACGGCAAGGTGGATATGTTTTTTTGAAACCTCCTCCTTTTGTCTTCTAATAATTGGCAGATGAATCTCCATTCGTCGATTGGTTTTTGAAAAATTTCTTGTTTTTATACTTGTTGTTGTCTTGATGCTTACAACACCCTCAATCACCCTTCTTGCCTCATAGGCCTCCTTTGCTCTTGTGATTGTAAAGCATTCAAGAGCTCTGTAAGAGAAATCTTTGACAAGTCTTTGGTATTCTCCAGAGTAGTAATGGTGGCTTCAAACTTCTCTGGAACAGTGACCAGCAGCTTTTCAACGATCGTGGAATCATTTAACACTGAACCAAGCAATCTCACCTTGTTGGCAATGCTGAGAAGTCTGTCAGACTACTCTTTCACCAACTCAGACTCCTTCATCTTCTGCAACTCTAAATCTCTAATCAAATTGAGGACTTTCATTCCTCGAATCCTCTCATCTTCTTCATATTCAGCCTTGAGGTAATCCCAGATTTCTTTTGTTGTTTTGAGGGACATTATTCGCATGAAGATCATTTGAGATACAGCTGCAATAGGCAAGCTTTTGCCTTTGATTTTCTTGTCTTCTTTTCCTTATGTGCTTTGATTTGTGCTACAGTAGGATTTGCTGGAAGTGGAGGAACCTCGTAATCCTCTTCTATTGCTTCCCAAAGATCCAAAGCCTCCCATACGAACTGCCCACATTTGATAATTGTCTCCATCGAAGACGGGTAGTGCAACATCTGAAAAACTGGATTCCCCTTCCATTTGATCCCACAGATCCCTCAAGAAGAGGGCTCTGATGCCAATTTTCGTGAAAACGAAAAGAGTGAGTGATTGAATGGTTGATGAGAAGATTATACTGTCAAAAAGTCTATATATCTACCTATTTATATCGGCAGAAAATCTGGTAACAAATAAACAAATAAAAAAAACTAACTCAACTCCTAACGATAGGGAGATTTAATGGACAAATACGTGATGTTTAACCGAACCAAGGGAAGATTTGGAAGAAAAAAAGAAGATTAATCAGATTTGGAAGAAAAAGAAGATTAATCAGATTTATTGATTAGATAAAATTGATCAAGAATATTGTGAACAAATCTAAAAGATGAAAGAGTAAATAAAAAGGAAATTTTATAGAACAAACTGTGAAGATTTTGGAAGAAAAAATAGAAGATTTTAGAAAAAAAAAATAGATAAAAAAATTAGCTAAGAATATCCGTTAAAATGAGTAAATAAAAAAGAAAATTTATCAAACTAAAATACAGAAAAGAGAAAAGAGAGAAGAGAGAAGAGAGGAAAAAAGAAAAATTTAACCATAATATAGATGAGTAAATACAGCTTCAAACGAAAACATAGTAAAAATAAATAAAGAGATTTTAGATTAAATTTGATTCAAATAAATGAAAATATTATAAAATATTTATGTAATAGGAATAATTTTTATTATTTATTCTCTTTTAAAAGTAAAATTTTAAGTATGTATGTAATTTTTAAAAATATATATTAAAATGGAATACAAACTAGATATTTTACTTTAAAATAAAAAAAAAAAAAACTTAAATAGATGGCCATAATCTAAGTTTGATTTCTAATTCAATAAAATTCAGAACAAAAACCATTATCTAAAAAGAGTACAATAACACGCTAAATTTCATCTTTGTGCTTTAGTAGTTTCTAATAAATAATGTGACAAAAATAAATTAGCATGCCAACAATAGGGTTCAAATCTACACGGGCCAAATCTAACAGATTTCATGTTTATATCTTTAACCATATAACATATAACATTGATGAAAATCATTATTGGATAAGAGTTACTTCATTTAAAAATTTTATAACTCTAACTATAAGGTTAAGATTGAATATTAAACTCAACTAATGAACCCTACGATCAAACTCATTAACACCACAAGAAAATATTATTATCGAAAATAAAAACATTAAAATGCTAAACTTAGCTGAGAGTGTTAAGACTTGAGGATTGGCATACATTAGGGTGGAAGAGATGTTCGTTAAAATACATGGGATTGAGGAAGCACTTACCTTTAGTGCGAATATAATTTTAAATTATAGAAAATACTTTAAACATTTTTATTTTTATTTTAAAAAAACTTTCAACTCGAAAAAAAATTCTAATAATTCTCTTAATTTTTTTTTTTTTTGGTTAATGAAACTTTTAAGAAAACGATAAAAAAGAAAATAATAATAATAATAATACTTTTATCCATTAGTGTATGACGAAATTATTAGTAATTTATTTTTTTTAATATTTCTAACTTTTCAAAAATTACATTAATAATCTTATATTGTCACGATTCGATTTTTAAGACTTCAAATCTCGGACTGTGACTAAAAGACAAGACGAAAGCAATTAAATGTAAAAATTTTAAAAACGTAAGAGAAAAATGAAAATGTGGTAAAATTTTACTCGATTTAAAATCATATAACACGCTGAACAAAATCCAAAAAAGACTTGAACACTATTGAAAATATAACAAAACAAGTGTCGCCAAAGTTAATTATAAACAGGGAATGGAAGGGAGTACAACATGATTACAAATGACAATCCAAAGTAAACAAACCGGCCTAACACCACGGGCAGACATCCCTTTGTAATAGCGCAACTTTTGAGCACCTCCCCTCCACAATTGGTACTACAAATAAAGAAAAGGGAAAAGGAGTGAGTATTAAAAACATCCAGTAAGCACCTACTTGTAGGTTCTCATATCTTATTTAACCTAGTAAGTTACCGCGAACTTTTCTTAGGGCCTAGGAAGTTCTTCCCTTACATTATCTACTTATATAGTCCCCCATCTCCTATCAAGGCGGGTTTGTCCTATGCAAAATAGTGTCTCCTCATGTTGTCTACTCATTTAGTCCCTTGCCCCTCTAAAGACAGGTTTACATCTACACACAGTAACAATTTTCCATGCACCTAATCATATAGTACCTCGTGCACTCTCAAGGCGGGTTTACAGGTCTTCACCCCATTTTTACACATAATATCAATTCCTTGTGCTGCCTAACTTATATGATCCCTTGTCCCCTCTCAAGGCGGGTATGTGAGTTTTTACCTGTTTCTACACATAGTGGCAATTCCTTATGTTGATATTGTTTATGCTGCTAGTGTTCTGGTAAGTTCTCTTGAGGTTTACTAGGTTCTTAAGACTTCTAGTAATACGTCGACAGCAGGGTTCAAACTTGCGCGGGCATAGTCCAATAGATTTCAAGTCAGTCTTCTTGACCACTCAGACATATCGACAATTATGAAAATTGATATTTTTGTTTTTAAAAATTAAATAGGCATGCAACTCAAGTCCAAAATCACAGAATATGAGTCCTAATATGGATGACCATATATAATCCGTGGAAAGCATTAAAATAGGCCTGCAACTCAATTTTTCATTGTAAGGGAATGTTCACAATTTTTATATCATACATATCATTCTCATCCAAAATTGATCGATCTGACTCATAGTCATATATATTCTAACTACCTAAGGCAAGATTTGCTCGTATCCTAACTCGTCCTAGCGATCCCTACAAGTATTACTTGCCGAAATTCCATATGGTTACGTATCGAAATGAAGCGCAGCGCTCCCAAGCTAACTTTTCCACCCATTGGAGGCTCTAAGTTTTCAGAGAACAAACGGGTAGATCCTCATAAATGTTTAGTTAAGGTCAATATTAAAACGGGGTGAAAACAGTCGAAATGGTCCCAAAAATTCACCGTCACGTGCCTACATGAGAACAAAAACAAATTTTTTCCTATTTATATTGTGTTTTAAACATGTGACATGAGAAATATCTCCCACATATTGTCCTGAAAAGTATGACTCAAAGTTTTTACACTTCTCTCTTTTGTGTCTCAAACCCAAATGATATATTATCTCACATTCAGCTATACTAACCCACAATTTTGTTAAAATTCTTATATTGTGAGGTCCATGGGAGGTTACATTATTCTTTTTTCTTCTTGCTTAGCCTATATGTCTTAAAAGGAGGAAATTTTTTAGATCGAGGAATTAAAGAAGAAGATTAAGAGGGTAATGAAGAAGAGAGGAAATTTTTTTTGAAAGCTTTAGAACATAGATTTAAGGAAGATGAAAGAGAGAAAATGAGAAAGGGAGGTGATTGTGTGTATAGGAATGATTTTCGGTAGGTAAATTAATTTAAACTTTTTTTTTTAGGGTAAGGTGTTAACTTTTGAAAGTGTAGATATATTTTTTTTAAATAAGTGACCCTGTACCAATAATAAAAGTATTTTCTTTTTTTAAGTTTCAAGTATGATGAAATGTGTATCCCTCTAATTTTCTTAATCTATTGAGTGACGTCATCCTTGCATAAGTCTTATGCAGAAATTCATATTAGATAACTTGAAATAAAGTCATGATCTTTCAGAAATTATTCAAAATACGAAATTTAACCTAACTCAGAAAACATATAACAATTAAGAAAAGAAATTTAAATGCAAATGTTTATCCTCTCAAAATAAAACTCAAACAAAACATTTATTGCCCTATTATGCCACCATTTTATCTTCTAGGTCTTTACCGCACCATCCTCAACCATGCATGGGAGTCTTTTTTTTACTTGAAAAATTATAGTACCACATCACTTGAGTATTTTAGGAAATAGTCAGTAAGTCAACCACTGTTGGGGTTAGATACGCAAAATACATCAAAACATGAATAAGACCTATCTTTTATAATCTTTACATAGCCTTAGGCTCTTTTTCAGATCTATGCAGGGTTGGATATATAGTACTTCTCCACACATGACCCACATACGCGCACATGGGCCTACTGGGCGGGGCTAGCTTGGTCGAACAGAACATATTATGTTGGGATTTATGCTCTAAAGCCTCATGATTAATTATTTAGTTTTTAACTAGACCCAGAAATATTTAATCACTCTTTATAAATCCGTTAATTAAAAAGATTAATATTTCACATGATGATCATATGCGACTCGAACTTAATCTTGAGTGAGTTATGAACTCTTGTCTGTGTGGGTTTGTCCTTTAATTTACATGGGTAAGAATGACTCTTTTAGCCGATACAATATGCCTACCATTTTGGGGACTTGACCAAATAGGGAGTTGAGAACATAATATCACGAGATGGAATTCACTCTTTTCCATATAAGGGAAGTAGATGAGTTTTTCTCTTAAGTACTGATTTCGGGACTTGAACAATGGGGTCTCACCCTCTCATTGGCCCGAGAGTGACTTGGTTTATGATTGGATCATAAACAAATTGTTCGTTAGAGAATAAGTGGTACTTAAGGTGAAAGATGTAATTATAGGGGTAAAACGGACTTTTGACCCAGCTGTAATTATGAACATCTCTTGAAGGATCGACTTACTTATAATGGTTATATCAATGAACATAACTTGTCCTGCCGTGCATAAAAGTGTAACACTAGGTCTATAGTGGATTGACCCATAGTTAATGAATAGAAATTGATTAATTAAAGAGTTTAATTAATTAATTTTGTATTATTGGAGCTCATAATCCGTAAGTTCATAAGATCCACTTCTTAGCTCATAATAATGCCAAAAAAATTCAATTTATTTGAATGAAAATTTAAAGGATTCAAATTAATATTAAACATATAGAAGAGTAAATAGATTTGATTTGAAAGGTTCAAATTAATATTTAATATATTAGAGATATTAAATAAATAGATAAAATATATTTAATTGGAAGGATTCAAATTAATATTTAATATTTTAGATAGGTTAAATATAAATGTAGAAAAATATATTAATTTGAAAGGCTTAAATTAATATTTAATATATTATATATATTAAAAAGAAAAAATATATTTATTGGATTTGATACAATTAAATATTAAATTAATTAATGTATTTAATACATTAAATAAAAATATATTTGAAATTTGAATGATATTCCAATGAGTTAAATAAGATAAATAAGATAGGATATATTATAATATTTAAATATGATTTTTATAAGATATTATATCTTAATATATGCAAATATATTATTTCTCAAAGATTCTCCGAATGTCTCTAGAAATAGGACAATCAGGTTGAGCCAAACAATATACAAATCTCTCTCACATTCTCTTGAGAAGGAAATTACATTTACAAGAGAATTCTCAATACTCTTCTTCTCCAATTCCTTTGGGATTTTCTTTCTTTCACAAGCCTTACCTTGTATTCGAGTCATAACAATGAAGATCTCGTGGAATATTGAAGAACTTTTGCATGGTTGGAATACTTCAAAAGTTTTGCCGTTTCTACAAGGATAGAGTTCTTACTTTTAAATTTATTCCCTTGTTTTAATTCTTAATAAAAATCAAAACGGTTCCCAATGCTTCCGCTACGTGGAATGTTCATTCTCTTCATATTACACGTCACCGAACGCCGCAGAAAAGAAAAATCCGCATGATATCATGACGAACATAAATATTGAATCCATACTATCATAACATAAATGGGAAATATCCTGATGCACATGACATACAAACATGCATGAACTCCCATGATACATTACATGACATAATACTTAATACGTTTAATTTCTTTTATACATTTCATAACATAACTGAGTTATGCATCACGTATGCATGACAACATTCCTCAATCTATCACATTCACATCATGTAAGACTTGCATAACATTCATAGATTTCAATTCATTTCAATGAAACAGTATAATAAATTGCATGTATACGTATACAAGAAAACATAATCAATGCATAACATACATTTAACAAAAAAAAAAAAAATATGGTGCATGAAAAAGTCATAGGACATGCACCATCATACAATATATAATAAGCTAACTCCAACAGTAAAGTCACTTACCTTGTTGGCCTTGGCCGAAGTTTACATACGATAAGATACTCGCCTCGTAGACTACGACTCCAACGGCTAACTACTTCGTATAAAAACCACATAACATTCTTAGAGCCTACTCATAACTTAGCCAAGCTAAACCTCATGTTTAATTACGAAAGTAAGTCCTAAAGTAATTTTGATTTGGTAAATAAGTGTTATACTGACTTCAATTGGCTAAAATAAGGTCACAAACGACTTAGAAGGGTTGAAAACCTAGAAATCAGTATATTATACGTGTACCGAGCTGCCAAGCCAAGCCGTGAGAAAAGACGGAGCCGAGCCGACAAAGTCGAGGATGCCCAGCCGACATTATGCACTTGGTTTTCCCCTTTATGTCTCAGACAAGACATACAGCGATTCCGACGCAAATTCACCTCGCTTCCACCGTGGTTCTTTTTTCAGAGATTTGTGCGGCAACTGCAGACAGACTTACGACTCAAAACCCCCAAATATCAATGCTAGTTTCATAGATCTTCGCAAAGCAACCCACTCGATTTCCCTTTTAAAACTCTTGATTTTTTCTCTATCAGACGTGGGTGTTATGTTCAGAGGAAAATCGATTGTAAAGATGCTGAAGAGTTTGTGAAAATAGTGGTTTAAGGGGTCTTTGGGACGTTTCATACATGTAATAATTGTCTCACTGAAAATTATGCCTTTTTCCGGCGGGAATAAATGCTACACTTTATTATTATTATTTTATTTTTGGAATCTCAATCCTTACATTATCCCCCTAAAAAGGACTTTCGTCCTCGAAAGTAATTGTACCCAGAAACAGCTCTATGTACTTTCATTTACCTCATCCTCTCGTTCCCATATGGTCTTCTCTACTGGTTGGTTTCAACACCACACCTTGACAAATGCAATTTCTCTAGTGTGTGGAGTCTTTATTTTGCGAGTCAAGATTCCCAATGGCTTTTCCTCATAGCTTAAGTCTTCAGCTACATCTAGAGCCTCATAATCTATCACATGCGTCAAATATGCGTTGTATATAGTTGAGAAAGATGGTGGTAGGCTAACCTATATGCAATGGTTCCATCCGCTCCAAAATTTCAAAAGTTCCTATAAAGCGAGGACTCAGTTTGCCTTTGTGTCCAAACCTCTTTCATTGGGGTCACCTTCAAGGATACCATGTCGCCCACTTCAAACTCCAATTTCCTTCATCTTTTTGTCTACTCTAAACAGTGCGCATTCTTTCTCTGATCTTTTGCACTGCCTCATTCGTGACTTGGACCAATTCAAGACCCACCAATTCACGTTCTCCTACCTCATCCTAGCACAATGGTGTCCTGCACCATTTTCCACATAATGCCTCATACGGTGTCATGCCAATTGTTGTTTGATAGTTGTTATTTTAGGCGAATTCCATGAGAAGCAATTTCAAGTCCCAACTACCAACGAAGTCAAGCTCATAAGCACGCAACATATGATTTAGAATTTGGTTCAAACGTTCCGTCTATCCATCTGTCTGTGGGTGAAACGTTGTACTAAAATCCAGACGTTTCTAGAGTCCACGCCAAAATGCCAAAGTAAAATGTGGGTCTTGGTCTGCAACAATTGACACAGGAACTCCATGCAGTTTGAAAATTTCCTTCCGCTGTTCCTAATTGTCCACTGTGTTGGTGGCTTCAACAGGAAGGAAATGCGCCGACTTTGTCAGTTTGTCCACAATCACCCATATGACCGTGTAACCCTTAAACGTTCTCGGTAACCCTACTATGAAATCCATGGAAATATTCTCCCATTTTCATTCTGGTACACTGAGAAGCTGCAACAATCCCGTGGGTCTCTGTCTAGGTGCCTTGACTTGTTGGCAAACCAAACATCTACTCACAAACTTTGTGATATCCTTTTTCATTCTACGCTACAAAAATGTGACTTTATGTCTTGATACATTTTGGTACCACCATGGTGCATGGCGAACGGAGAGTTATGTGCCTCCTTTAATATTTCATTTCTCAACCATTCTACCATCGGCACACACAATTGACGTTGATACAACAATCCACCATAAGATGACTTGGAGTATGTGTTAGTTGGTTCTGTCTCCATCTCATTAAGTATCTTTTCCAACTCAGGGTCTCCTACTTGAGCATCAACTATTCTTTGTCGAAGGGCGGGTTGTACAGTCAATTGAGCTATTGTGCTTTAATACCTTCTATTGTTATTCCAATTAGCTCAAAATCTGTGTGTTCCCGCGGCTCTCTCGTGATTAATTCTGACGAATGAGCTGTCTTCCCACTAAGGGCATCTGCAACCACATTGACCTTTCTAGGGTGGTATTGAATGTCAATGTTATAATCTTTCATTAGTTCCAACCACCTCTGCTGTCTCATATTCAGCTCATTCTGAATGAAGAAATAGTTCAAGCTTTTATGGTTAGTGTAAATCTGAGCATTCTCCCCATAAAGATAGTGTCAACATATCTGTAATGCAAAAACTGCCGCGGCCAACTCCGAGTCATGGGTGGGATAGTTCTTTTCATAGTTTTTCAATTGTCTATATGCATAGGAAATAACCTTCCCGTGTTGCATCAACACACATCTCAACCCTGGAAGCATCACTGTAAATGACATAGTTTTGTGTCGTCAAGCATTGTGAGGACTGGAGTAGTCACCAGCTTATCCTTCAGATCATGAAAACTGGTCTCACATTTTTCAATCCATACGAATAGCACAACATTCCGAGTCAATTGCGTAAGAGGTGCATCTATTTTAGCAAAATCTTGTACAAAGCGTCGATAGTAACCTGCTAAACTCAAAAAACTTTGTACCTCGGTAATTGTGGTTAGACGAGTCCATTTAGTGACCGCTTCCACCTTGGCAGGATCTACTGACACACCCACTTAGATATAACATGCCCTAGAAATGAGACTTCACGTAACCAAAATTCACACATCGAGAACTTGGCATACAATTTATTTTCTCTCCAAATTGTGAATGCCTTTCTCAGGTGCATCGGATTTTCTTGATCCATCTTCGAGTAAACGAGATATCCCCTATGAATACTATGACAAAAGTATCTATAAATACCTTGAACACTCAATTCATTAGCTCCATGAACACTGGAGGGACATTAGTGAGTCCAAATTACATTACCATGAATTCATAATGACCATACCTTATTCTGAAAGTTGTCTTTGGTATGTCCTCATTTTTTTATCATCATTTGGTGGTAACTTGACCGACGGTCAATTTTTGAAAACATAGTTTCCTCTCTGAGCTGATCGAATAAGTCCTCATTGCGCGAAAAGGGATACTTTTTCTTCACCATTCTCTTATTCAGTTCCTTATAATCAATGCACAAGCGCATTGAACCATCTTTTTTCTTGATAAATAGCACCGACGCACCCCAAGTAGAAATCCTAGGTCTAGTAAATTCTTTATCCAACAGCTCTTGTAGTTGCATCTTGAGTTCTTTCAACTTAGTTTGTGCCATACGGTACAGGGCATTAGAGATAGGACTAGTACCTGGTTTCAGCTCTTATTGCAAAATCAACATCTCGTGACGGAGGAATTCCTGGCAAATCTTCTAGAAACACATCTGAAAATTCATTTACAACTCGCACGGTGGCTAGAGGAGTTTCTTCCTTTTTGGTATCCACAACGTTGGCTAATATAGCCTACGCTCCATGCTGGACCAACTTCTTCACTTTCATCGTTGATATAACCTTCAACATAGTTCCCGGATTCATACTCCTGAATTTGAATTGGTCTTGGAAGGTGGCGCAAACACCATTTCTTTCTTGTAAGAGCCTATGCTAGCATTCGCTAACTAATCCATTCCAAAAATTACATCATATACAAGCATATGAACAACCATTAAATGTACTTCTAAGTTAACCCCTAATACTAATACATGACCATCTTTTACCCTATAAGCACAATCATATTCACCCCGCTAAAGGTGCCTATTGAGAATTCATGCAACAAAGATTCTAACACAAATTTTGTTTGACTAACAAAAACAGTAGAAATAAAAGAATGCGTAGATCTCAAGTCAAACAATGCTAAAGCAAGGTGACCAAGAATAAATAGTGTACCTGTCACCCTTGCATCAGGGTTTTCAGTATCCTCGCTGGTAGAGGCATAAGCCTTCACTGAAGGACGGCTCTGAGTGGGCCTATCTGTTATACGCAATAGCCTATGTTGACTTCTGGAATAATTGGTACGACCTCTAGGACAGTCCTTGGCCAAGTGACCTTCCTTCCCACATTGAAAACAGACTCTAGAGCGAGCCAAACTGACCCCAATGATTCTTTCCACATTCGTTACACTTGGGTCTGTCGTATGATCTGTTTTCACATCTTTGCTGACCACGCCTAAAATCACTGCGCTGTCTATCTAGTCATTTCTGCGACTGTGAAGAAGACGAATCATGACGGTCAGTCTGGTCATGGCGTCGCTTCTGTCCCACTGTAGATGAAGGGGGTTCAAGAGAACTATCAGCTCCCTCCATAGCCTTAGCTGCTCTCAGGGCGACAACATAGGTAGTAGGCGCTATCGCCTCAACAGTGTTGTGAATCTTCGTGTCTTAACCCTAGCACAAACTACGGTGTTGATCTGTAGTCAGTGTCCACCAATTTCAGGGAGAAGCGTTCCAATCTGGAACCTTCCTAGCGTAAGTGGTCATAGAACACCCCCTCTGACACAACTGGGTGAACTCCAGCTGTTTGTAGATTGAACATCCTCTAGGTAGTACTATTCTGTAAAAGCACTCTATAATTTCGCCCAAGAGATTACACGAACCTCAGAATAAGAATCTCACAGGTGAACTGCCACCATAGTTCTGCATCATCTCGCAGCATGAATGCTGCACATTCCACCTTCCGATCTTCAAGACAGTTGGTCAACACAAACACAGTTTCTATAGATCTCAACCACATTTGTGCCACAGTTGGATCGTTGGAAGTTCCCTTAAAGGTTCAGGGTCCCCCTCTTAAAATCACGCAAGCACCTTGCTTTACTGGTTGATAATGAAGCATCTGTTTGTTGATTAGCAATCAGTTTTTGTATAACTGCTTTCTATGTGTCTACCAGAGCAGCCGTAGAGTTTTATGCGACCTGAGGTACCGCTAGTGATCAATGGTTGCGAAAGACGAAACCCGATCTGAACCGATACCACGTCTTCCTTACCTAAACAAAAACCCTAACTTGGTTTTCCCCTTTTCGTTTTAGACAAGAAATGCAACGATTCTAACCTCGAGTCACCTTGCTTCAACCACCGCGGTTCTTCCTTTAGAGACTTGAGCAGCAACTCCACACAAACTTACAACTCGAAACCCCCAAATATCAATGTTGGTTTCTTAAATCTTCGAGAAGTACCCCCTTGATTTCCCTTTCAAAAATCTCGATTTTCTTCTCTCTTAGACGTAGGTGTTACATTAAGAGGAAAAATCTATTGTAAAGATCCCGAAGAGTTTGTGAAAATAGAGGTTTTCTAACGGTCTTTGGGACGTTTCATACCTAGTAATAAGTATCTCATAGGAAATTACGCCTTTTTTCGGCGGGATTAAATGCTACACTTTATATTATTATTTTATTTTTTAAATACCATACCTCAATCTAATGATTTGAGCTATAAACTTCTTAACTCAACTAATCTTGGTTAAATAATGATTTTCATCAATCTTGATATGTCTGAGTTGTTAAGAAGATAAACTTGAAATCTACAAGACTTCATTCGAGTAGATTAAATCCTATTGGCGACGTTTTATAATTTTGTTGTTATATTTTTTTCGTTTAGATTTCTTAATAAACCATTATCAAAATTATATACCATTTTTGTGACCTTATTCATTTGTAACTACTCAATTTAGACAATGTATTTTATGAAACTGCTCATGGATTGGGATGAGTTGCAACATTTTTTAAACCTAATCTAATTATTTTAGTTGTAAATTTTTCACTTAAAGAACTCTTACCAAATAATGACTTTCATCAATGTCAATATGTTTATGTTGTTAAGGAGACAGACTTGAAATCTACAGAGTTTGATCTGCCCGCATGTTCATAAGGAAAAAGCACAATCAGCGTCATTAGAGTCAGCCAGAGCAAGTCATAGATAAACTTCTCAAATGTCGTGATTGGTACCAAATCTATAATGATCCAATCTTAAGGAAGCTTTCCGTGCAGCCCTATGAAAGTATTCGGAATATACGCTTCCCAACAGCTATACAATCTAATCGACTACCACTACAAAGACTGCTCAAGTTCTTGAGATCGGGGAGGGCCACCCCGAGTGCCGAGTCAATTTCTATGCCGGTTGGAGATCAGGTTGGAGATACATATTGTCAAAAGAGAGTCATAACCTCACCTCCTTTTCAATAGTTTATTCGAGAGCCGAATCCAATGAAAAGCTGTTGATCTTGATCCAATTCACCATGCATGAGGCAAAATGTTGGTTTTAGCCTTCGAATGGGAACCTACGGAACGAAAATTGGTTGTAGTGTTGGTTTATTTTTGAGGATGGGAACACCATAAATTAATGTGAATTATGAATCTTCTTTTGATTTTTTTACTACAACAATAAAGTGGGAAAACAATTTCAAAAGATGCTTGATAAGTGAAAGTGAATTATATTAGATTCATGCTACTCTGGACATTGAAATTGCTTGATTTGCCCATTTATATTCATTATGACGAAAATGAGGAAAATTCTAAAACGATGATATTTCAATTTTAATAGAGAAAGAAATATGGAGAAAAAAATGCAATGTTGCAGTGAAAGTTGTAGATCTCTTCCCCCTCTCCCGACTCATTCCTATGCAACTAGGCTTTAAACTCGGCCCACTCTCCCTTTTGTGCCCCCTGACCAAAAAAAAAAGTAGGGTCTTTCTAAGAAGAGAGCATATCTACCTTCAAGAGCTTCTGGAATGTGGCCTATGGAAAGAGCATATCCAACCAATATGAGTCGAGACTTGTCATTTTCACAGGAGAGAGTTTTCCTACGTATTTACTCATTACCAAGTGAACCAAAAATGCTTGCTTCTATTCTTTCTCTCTGAGCAATGAACCATGGTTGTTTAGTTGTACGAAATTCTTGGGGAGTGAAGCGATATGTGGAAGAAGAGGGGATGACAGTACTATTGAAAGTCATCCATAAGATTGAATATCTTTCTGGCTATACGAAAGGGTGGAATGAATCATCTATCGAAGGGTGGAATTGAGGGTGGAAATTGACTCTAATCGGAAGACTTTCTTTTTCACCAGGATTGCATACCCAAATTAATTACTTCACGATAGAGAACACGAGGGATGAGCGATGATTGACCTACCTTAGTTTTACAACAGTTTACTCGCTTGTTGAAACATCCCTCCATAGCCGATTGGATGGTTGGATAGCCACTTGACAAGTATGAATAATGAAACATGAAGAAGAGTAAACCCTATAGTCACATATTACTAGACTTCCTCTATCCCACTCCCCCTCCCTATCTCATTTGACCCATTCACTAGAGTATGTTGGGTTGAAATGCCTCTATTCCTATCCCATCCTTGATTTATGATCTCTCGACCTTCCTACTTCAAATTTATAGGGGTAGGAATTCCTAGAAGAGTTCTATTGATCGACACCATTTGTTCGACACTTGAGAGTTCTATTGACATGGCTAAATTAAGGTCATAGCTCTGATGCCATGTTATGAATCACAACTCTCCACAATAGTATGACATTGTCCACTCTGAGCATAAGCTCTCATGGTTTTGTTTCGAGCTTCCCCAAAAGGTCTCATACCAATGTAGATGTATTCCTTACTTATAAACCTATGATCATCCCCTAAATTATCCAATGTGGGACTCCCTCCCAACAATCCTCAACACATGTGTGATACAGATACTCCTCTATGCGAATGTTCTAGCTTTCAAAAAATGAGTATGTGACGAGGAGGAGGAAAGGAGTTTCGAGAACAAAGCCTTGGATTTCAAAGTTCAACCCTACCCTCTCGTGTCTTTTTCCTATCTAAACTATATCAACAAAGCCAACTAGAAAATTCACTTGTCAATAAATTTTTGGTGTAATACTAACTCTACCATGATTTATTTTAGAATTTTTTACGGATTAGGTGTGAGCTTTGATAACTCTCACAAAAGTAGAGTTATATTATTGTTAGTTATACCTTACATATTATTATGGCAATTAATCATTTATTTTCATGAGGTGCTTGATGGTGAGGTTTGACTCCACTAACCGGATATCAATTCCTACACGTGGGTGGTAAAGTCTTTCAAGACTCACATTTGTGCACCACTAGAGGAGCAACTTAGTAAGATAGATTAATTGTCCACTTGACTACTCAAAAAAAATGACATGTTTCGATAGTTGAGATTCAAGCCCCACAGTTANAGGGGATGACAGTACTATTGAAAGTCATCCATAAGATTGAATATCTTTCTGGCTATACGAAAGGGTGGAATGAATCATCTATCGAAGGGTGGAATTGAGGGTGGAAATTGACTCTAATCGGAAGACTTTCTTTTTCACCAGGATTGCATACCCAAATTAATTACTTCACGATAGAGAACACGAGGGATGAGCGATGATTGACCTACCTTAGTTTTACAACAGTTTACTCGCTTGTTGAAACATCCCTCCATAGCCGATTGGATGGTTGGATAGCCACTTGACAAGTATGAATAATGAAACATGAAGAAGAGTAAACCCTATAGTCACATATTACTAGACTTCCTCTATCCCACTCCCCCTCCCTATCTCATTTGACCCATTCACTAGAGTATGTTGGGTTGAAATGCCTCTATTCCTATCCCATCCTTGATTTATGATCTCTCGACCTTCCTACTTCAAATTTATAGGGGTAGGAATTCCTAGAAGAGTTCTATTGATCGACACCATTTGTTCGACACTTGAGAGTTCTATTGACATGGCTAAATTAAGGTCATAGCTCTGATGCCATGTTATGAATCACAACTCTCCACAATAGTATGACATTGTCCACTCTGAGCATAAGCTCTCATGGTTTTGTTTCGAGCTTCCCCAAAAGGTCTCATACCAATGTAGATGTATTCCTTACTTATAAACCTATGATCATCCCCTAAATTATCCAATGTGGGACTCCCTCCCAACAATCCTCAACACATGTGTGATACAGATACTCCTCTATGCGAATGTTCTAGCTTTCAAAAAATGAGTATGTGACGAGGAGGAGGAAAGGAGTTTCGAGAACAAAGCCTTGGATTTCAAAGTTCAACCCTACCCTCTCGTGTCTTTTTCCTATCTAAACTATATCAACAAAGCCAACTAGAAAATTCACTTGTCAATAAATT
>NC_036645.1:5169981-5183554 GCF_002806865.2 Cucurbita pepo subsp. pepo | reverse complement strand
AGCCGTAAAGTCAAATCGCTACAATTATCTTATCACATGTCCCATCCTCATTTAGGCAAAAGGCCATCAAAACCCCAACAACGGTTTGTTTAATCCATTGGGTTCTTTGTGTACATTATGGATCCATCTCTAAAATTGAAAATCTTAGCCATTGTGATCGTAAAGATATCATGTTCCCTAAAATATTCATAAATTTGCATAGTGCACATGTGCTTTGCTCCCTATTAGCTAATCTACAAAGAATGGACAACCAAACAAATACCACCCATAGATGAGAAGATAAGTTTAAAGTTATCAAAAATAAAAAATAATAATAATAATAATAATAGAGATTATCACCCTCTCTTTTTAAAAATTTCAAAAGGAGATAGATATATATTACGTAAACATCATTCAAGTTATCGTTCTAATATATTTTTGTTACAATAAGTTTGCTATCGATCTAAGGGGTTGGAAATGGAAGCAAGTTCATTAACTTCCTTGAGGTATCCATTTATGGTATTAACTTGATCTAATTTCATAGCTAGAAGGCCTAACTATAATTAGATCCATTAGTTTTTTATAGCATAGAAATAAAAACTAGACCAAACCAAATTGGGGTTATCCATATCAAGTAGATTGTCAAATATTTAATAGGGAAAGGTTTTGTTGAAACGTGTAAATGGGAAAGGAAGGACGTGTGTTTCCAAAAGTAGAAGGAATAAGCACTTTGTATGGTTGGAAATAGCCGTAAAGTCAAATCGCTACAATTATCTTATCACATGTCCCATCCTCATTTAGGCAAAAGGCCATCAAAACCCCAACAACGGTTTGTTTAATCCATTGGGTTCTTTGTGTACATTATGGATCCATCTCTAAAATTGAAAATCTTAGCCATTGTGATCGTAAAGATATCATGTTCCCTAAAATATTCATAAATTTGCATAGTGCACATGTGCTTTGCTCCCTATTAGCTAATCTACAAAGAATGGACAACCAAACAAATACCACCCATAGATGAGAAGATAAGTTTAAAGTTATCAAAAATAAAAAATAATAATAATAATAATAATAGAGATTATCACCCTCTCTTTTTAAAAATTTCAAAAGGAGATAGATATATATTACGTAAACATCATTCAAGTTATCGTTCTAATATATTTTTGTTACAATAAGTTTGCTATCGATCTAAGGGGTTGGAAATGGAAGCAAGTTCATTAACTTCCTTNCCACTCTGAGCATAAGCTCTCATGGTTTTGTTTCGAGCTTCCCCAAAAGGTCTCATACCAATGTAGATGTATTCCTTACTTATAAACCTATGATCATCCCCTAAATTATCCAATGTGGGACTCCCTCCCAACAATCCTCAACACATGTGTGATACAGATACTCCTCTATGCGAATGTTCTAGCTTTCAAAAAATGAGTATGTGACGAGGAGGAGGAAAGGAGTTTCGAGAACAAAGCCTTGGATTTCAAAGTTCAACCCTACCCTCTCGTGTCTTTTTCCTATCTAAACTATATCAACAAAGCCAACTAGAAAATTCACTTGTCAATAAATTTTTGGTGTAATACTAACTCTACCATGATTTATTTTAGAATTTTTTACGNTTTTAAAAGGCATCACATAAGATCTAATTGCTCCAATGGATGCGAACTAGTCCTATTGTCCACGTCATTAACTTGAAACATTACTATCTCGATCAAGAAGACACCAAACACAAGGAGGTGGTATGACCTCATGCAATGAAGAAGAATTTCGCAAAGATTCAACAAATAGAGAAGTGGTTTTCAACATTTCTTGCTAGGTAAGAAAAGTCTCCTCAATGCTAACATAGATGGATCGGTTGACAAAGAAGTCAATCAATTGAGTTGGAGAGTATGTCATTGTCATGCTTGTCCAAGGTGTATTTCATGTGGTCCGGTGTCGGATGTCCTTGTCATACTTGCTCGGGACATGTTGTCCATGGCCGCATGCTCGTTCTAAACCTCCTTTACTTGCTTTCACGTTAGATAAGATTTTAATATTCTTGTTCTGTCAATACGAGGGTGTATGACCGGTCACCAAAATCATGTCTACATGTGTCAGGGCTAAAATGCCCCAAAATGTACTAGAGGGGAGATGTGACTAGTTGTCAAATTCTTTCTACCCTGGTTATATGCTATCGAAGTTATGGTTGTTGCTTATTTATTTTTAGCTTATAACATTGATTTTTTTCAAATTTTTTTCAGCACATTGTTTTCCTCATGTTTTCTAAAATATTTCTTTCAAACATGAGGTCGATCATACGTCAAGGTTGTCTGTAAAGTCAAACTTCCATGTGATTGACTTGTTTTTCAGATTAGAACAAATGTCGCACAATCCCTGCTCCGTCGTCATAAGAGTGCAATTATAACACAGATCACATTAGTTATGAATATTGTTTTATGTATGAATACTTATATCACTTGCTACTTTTTTGTTTGTAAGACCCATGCATATGTGAGGCAGTATCAATAACGAATTATTTCTCGTAGTCACGATTATCCACAATCATGAATTATTATTATTTTCTTTTTCTTTTTCTTTTTGTAGAGTACGTGATACAAAATAAGGTGTCTTAATCATGCTACAAAAACATCATTNAAAATCGATTATATATGTTCAACCTAATCTTAAAGTCCTCTATGAAAGCTCCTTACTTATTAACCATTCTACGAAAACAAATTGAAATTTCATTCAAGTTGGTACTGTTCAAATTTGTTTACAAACGGAGAATANTTGTGGACGACAAGATTGTACCATACATGTTTGAATTTAAAGGAGGTTATATTGTATTTTTCAATTCTATAGTATTATTTTTAAGATGTTAAGTTGCAACTAATTAGTGGTCATTATAGTATAGATGGGCATGAGAGTTACACTTTTGAGTTACCATAGGTTAGTTTAAGTTTATTTCCAAGGTTATAAATAGTTATTCATGTGGTTGGTTTAGTAGAATGATTTTGGATATTAAAATGTAGGTGGCATATTATGCTTTTTAACCCATGAGCTTGTTCATTTACATTTATTATGTTTAGATTTGCATGCAAGTAGTCTTGATCAAGTTATCTTATGGAGTTATTCGTACCATAAGTTTAGAAATAAATTTTCTTTACTTTTGATCTTGATCATCAAATTAATGTGTTCCAAATATTTTTCTTGAGTTGATTCCTTATCGTATTTTGGGATTTTTGGATAATTTAGAGCTACATGTCTTGTTTTCTAAAAAGTTTCATAACATACAACTACACAAGTGTATGGATGCTCAAAGTCAAGTTGAGGTAGTATGAAACTGAAGTTTATAAAGCGGGTCGATGTGTTTAGAAGTAATGTATAGTTGCATGTATTTTGATTTTTTACTCACCACTTATTGAGTACTTTTAAATACTCAACTTTTTATTATATTTTTTTTATAAGGGAAATGTCATTTTTGGTGGTGATTGTGCTTATTGTGGCGGTAATGAGATAGTCAAGTATGGTCTTGCTTCAACATTTAATTTAGTATTATAAGATTTTAGTAAAGCTATTTGATACTAGGTTTGAAATGTTTTGTAGGATCATTACATTAAATCAATCCAAATGGAGCTTAGATGAAGGGTCACCTACTAATTCTTACTAAAAGGCTTGATTGCTTGTTATTTCATGTTTTTTTGATTTTGTACTCGCAAATCTAGATTCTATGGGCTATGGGTGAGAATATTTTGAAGCCATTGGTCACATATTGTTTTGAAAGCATGGACATACTCAGCAACAGGTTTAGCGTCACATTTCATCAGCGACAAGTCATCTTTTAGTCTCAGTTCACGAGCTTTCGAATGACGGCTGAACGTAGTTTCCAATGCAAGTCAAACGTTACGTGCAGTGGAGAGGCCAACGACGACAGCAATGGCTTCCTTGGTGAGAGAGGAGAGCAGGAGACAGAGAAGCAGTTGATTGGCTGCTTTCCATGCCAAATATTTGGGGTTGAGTGTTGAGGAGGTTTTTAGTTCAAAGGGAGGTAGTGGAATCATAGTTCCATCAACATATCCTCTTGACTCTCAAAAAGAGGGAGAAGTTGGCTTTTCCAAAGAAGATAATTAGAGAAAAAAAGTTGAGGATGAAAGTTTGATGGTGGTCGTATGAATTAGCGTGTTGAAAGGAAGAATATGATAAGAGAATTCGAAAGCCATAGAAAATAAAGGATTAGAGTTGTTAACCCGAAAGACTATAATATAATGAGAATATTTGCTAAAATCACTCCCGTGGTAAAAGTTCGTATTAAGCTTAATGGAAGGCAAATATTTATAAACGGTCAAATATATTTAATAATGGATCATTAGGGTTGTTTGAAGTATGACTTGAAATCTAAAATGATTTGTGGTGCTTAGAAGGTGATTGACGTTGACGTACGTGGCACCTGAAACTCATGAGTCTCCACGCAGACTATTTTGACAAGGGTACGATTTTGGAGTGTACTCGAGTGTCACCGGTGAGTCGGTACTCACAGTGCCGCCAAAAATCCATGGGATCCAATGTTGGTGAAGGACTGTGTGGGTCAACGGTGGGTGTGGGCGTGAAGGTGTGGCATTGTGCAGAACATATAGTGATCGTTGGTGATCGCTTCCGTCGGTGGAAAAGATGAAGATGTCGTTCATTGCACGCAAGCGCCAACCACCTGCTCGTCAGAGATGCTGTCGCACAGGGAGATCGCATCACAGTTACTTTTACTTACCATTCATGAACTCATCCCATGTTGTTGGATGGAGGGTCTCGAGTATGAGTTGAACCTTGGAGTTTCTTAATCTTAAATTAAAATCTAATTTAATTAGTTTAAATTATTTTTATGAAAAATTAGGTGAGTCAATTCAACAATAAAATTTTAATTTATGACCGTGGGACTCCTCGTGTAGAATTAAATTTCAAATAACAACAATAAACTAACATAATAGGGTCGTAGTAGCTTCGGTTGGAAGAATTGCTTTCAGTATGATGATATGCGCTTTCAAGATCGTATATGTGTGTCTAGTGGTCTGCACGTGTCATATGTATTGTATGTTTGATGATATGATACGTTTCACTATGTAATATGTCAAGATATGTAAAGTAACACTAGAATATAAATGAAATGTCATATTATGCTACGATGAATTATGGTATGCTATGAAATGTCATGATATATACTTGATATAGTTGTGTTAGGCCATGATATGTTATGTTATCCTATGAAATGTTTTGAGATAAGAAGATTTTTGAAGCACAACCTCTAAATAGGCTACGGGTATTGACAATGGACATGCGTCTCGGATGGGCCAAACGTCGGACTAGCTAAAGCACGAGGTGGGCCATGCATTTTGAAGCTATAGGTTGGGTCTCGCAACCTAAGGCTCGAGTTTGGAGTCTTCCGAGGCTTTGATTTGAACTTAGACTCCTTTGGAGTAATCTCCCAAATCCACTATGATATGTTTAATATGTGTGAAAAATTATTTAATGAAACGTTGCTATGGAATTAAACATTCCTAAAATTCATTCAAACTAAAAATAATGTTATCAAATAATTGAAATAAAATAACAAAAATTTTAAAGTAATGAAAACGCGCTAGTCTAACCCCTAAGGTCTACAACATAAATGAGAAGTGACTGTCCTAACTTCATTCTCATGGTCTCTTATGAGACGATGCCATCTGTACAATGGTATCTTGCATTCACCTAAAAAAATAAGTAGCACGTGACTTTAGTATTTAAAGAGATACTTAGTAGGTAGGTCTAATGTTGTGGTCGGAAAATGTAACTACATACAATGATGATGAGACTTATCTGTTTATAAAACATTATGGCTTTGGTCTCAGCTTTCCGTCAAGAGAAATTAGATGTGTAGCATTTCTCTACATATGACCCACAACATAAACTCACAATTCGACTAGCATAACTCACACTATCTAAAGCCACGGAGGGAAAGAAACNCTTGAAATCTAAAATGATTTGTGGTCCTTAGAAGGTGATTGACGTTGACGTACGTGGCACCTGAAACTCATGAGTCTCCACGCAGACTATTTTGACAAGGGTACGATTTTGGAGTGTACTCGAGTGTCACCGGTGAGTCGGTACTCACAGTGCCGCCAAAAATCCATGGGATCCAATGTTGGTGAAGGACTGTGTGGGTCAACGGTGGGTGTGGGCGTGAAGGTGTGGCATTGTGCAGAACATATAGTGATCGTTGGTGATCGCTTCCTTCGGTGGAAAAGATGAAGATGTCGTTCATTGCACGCAAGCGCCAACCACCTGCTCGTCAGAGATGCTGTCGCACAGGGAGATCGCATCACAGTTACTTTTACTTACCATTCATGAACTCATCCCATGTTGTTGGATGGAGGGTCTCGAGTATGAGTTGAACCTTGGAGTTTCTTAATCTTAAATTAAAATCTAATTTAATTAGTTTAAATTATTTTTATGAAAAATTAGGTGAGTCAATTCAACAATAAAATTTTAATTTATGACCGTGGGACTCCTCGTGTAGAATTAAATTTCAAATAACAACAATAAACTAACATAATAGGGTCGTAGTAGCTTCGGTTGGAAGAATTGCTTTCAGTATGATGATATGCGCTTTCAAGATCGTATATGTGTGTCTAGTGGTCTGCACGTGTCATATGTATTGTATGTTTGATGATATGATACGTTTCACTATGTCAAGATATGTAAAGTAACACTAGAATATAAATGAAATGTCATATTATGCTACGATGAATTATAGTATGCTATGAAATGTCATGATATATACTTGATATAGTTGTGTTAGGCCATGATATGTTATGTTATCCTATGAAATGTTTTGAGATAAGAAGATTTTCGAAGCACAACCTCTAAATAGGCTACGGGTATTGACAATGGACATGCGTCTGGGATGGGCCAAACGTCGGACTGGCTAAAGAACGAGGTGGGCCATGCATTTTGAAGCTATAGGTTGGGTCTCGCAACCTAAGGTTCGAGTTTGGAGTCTTCCGAGGCTTTGATTTGAACTTAGACTCCTTTGGAGTAATCTCCCAAATCCACTATGATATGTTTAATATGTGTGAAAAATCATTTAATGAAACGTTGTCATGGAATTAAACATTCGTAAAATTCATGATGAAAATGCTCTAGTCTAACACCTAAGGTCTACAACATAAATGAGAAGTGACTGTCCTAACTTCATTCTCATGGTCTCTATAGAGACGCTGTCGTACAATGGTATCTTGCATTCACTTAAAAAAACAATTAGCACGTGACTTTAGTATTTAAAGAGATACTTAGTAGGTAGGCCTACTGTTGTGGTCGGAAAATGTAACTACATACAATGATGATGAGACTTATCTTTTTATAAAACATTATGGCTTTGGTCTCTAGCTTTCCGTCAGGAGAAATTAAATGTGTAGCATTTCTCTACATATGACCCACAACATAAACCCACAATTCGACTAGCATAACTCACACTATCTAAAGCCACGGAGGGAAAGAAACGAACATAATATCACAGTATACATAATATCATAGTGTATGCGTCTGTATTAGCATAAAGGGGAAGTATCCCAATATACGTAACATAGCAGCCATGTAACTTCAAATCATGACATACTATTATGATGCAACTCATACCTTCATTCTTTTCATGACATAGTGTTTCTGAGAGACATACACATACAGTACTTATCATGTCTTCCATGATTAACATATCTGACCTACCAATATCTCAGACACAGAGGGAACATGTTAACATAATGACATACGAAAGTTCATGTATCGTACAATATTAATATCACAACATAATTTCATAACATAACAAAATCATAGCATAGTATAATTTATAACATAGAAAAACTTGTATCATAACATAATTTATATCATAGCATAAGTCATCACATAACATAGTACACGTCAAACAATCATAAAATATGACACGTGTAGGCTCCGCTCCTTTGATGCTAGCTTGAAACTGCTCCTTGAAATTTAATTCCACTTAATGAGATTATGTGACAATTGGCTCATCTAATTGCATAAAATAATCTAAATTAAACTTGAAATAATTTAATTTGGGTAAATAGTAGTCATCCTAACCTAAAATGTCTCTAAAAGTGTTAGAACCACAAGGAAGATGGTCCAAAAATATCAAACTTGAGCCAAATTAGTAGACGGCTGAATCGAAGGCGTCAAACCATGGATTTTCTAACTAGCTCCGAATCTCCCATGTGGGATGAAACGAACCAATTGTTGTGACTTAATAAAAGAGATTTCTCTTTTTATATTATATTAGAGCCAAACACCAAAATTTTTCAATCTAATCGATGTGGAACAACAACACTAAAAAAACTAATATTTCATTTGATGACCATTTGCTTTTAGTTTTTCGTTTTAAGCATGAATTTCATTTTTTTAGATATATTTTAATAAATTAGTCAATTTTTAAACTTAAAAAAAAAGTAATTCTAAAAAATTTGTCTTTATTTCTAAAAATTATAATTGGTTAAAAGCTCAAATATTTTTTAAAAAAATAATGAGAAAACAAATATGTGTTAAAAAAAGATAATAATAAAAAAAATGAATAGCTATAAAATTTTGAAAAGTTGATTAGACACAAAGATCTGGATATAAAATTAAAAATTAAAAGATGTATTATAAATTAAAAAAAAAAAAAAAAATGGTGACTAAAGTTGACTTGTGGAAAGGGAGGTGTGGTTTTAATTATTTTTGAAATTGCCAAAAAAATAAAGAGGGTTTTTTATTTTTCTATAAATCATCTCACTCACATGGGTCTTACTTGCAAAACCACCGTCCTTCCCATTTTCTGTTTGTTTCCCGAGAAAAAGAGAAAAAGAGAAAAAAAAAGAAAGAAAGAAAGAAAATGGGTCACAAACCTCTCCTCTCCCTCACCTTCCTTCTTCTCTTTCTGGCTTTCGCCTTTCCCATTTCTTCCACCGCTGTTCCCACCACAAGTAAGTAACTCCCCTTTTTTTCTTTCACTTTCTACTGATTTTCCCTAATCAATCTCTCAATTTTCTTGTCTTCCAGCAATCCTCCAATCAAATTTTGATGACCCATCTGCCCAACCTTCCGTTTTCCAGGTCTCTCTCTGTTTTTTCTCCACATAATTTCAATTAATTTTCTCAGCATCCAAACAGGTGTGATTGAGAAATTGAACCGTTTTTTCTTGTACAAATTTTGTAGGATTCGAGAGATTTGGAGATAAGCGGTGAAGATTCGCTTGAATTTGTTGTGGAAAGATTGTCTGAAGGAAGAGTGGTTTTGGAGAACAATGACTATCCTGGCACAGGAGCAAACAATCACCACGATCCAAAGTCTCCTGCTGCCAAACCATAGTTAATTTTCCTTCTGTTTATTACATATGCATTACCAAATTCTAGAAATGGATAAACTTGTTTGCCTTAATTATTGTACTTCTAATCAATCAACTTTAACAGGTTTGTTTCCTGAATCATTGTTTATATGCAATTATTAATAATTCAAGTTGACTTTAACTAATAATATTTTAAAGTTAGTATAAACAAAAACATGTTGGGATTTGGATTATGAAGAATCATAGACATCTCCATTCATAAAATAATCTAAGAACCAATTGTTGTTGGAAATCTATATAACATTGCCACGTGTAGCTATTTGATGTTTTTTTCTTCTTCTTGATCATACCCCATATTTTCAGCTTTCAATAACTGATGTACCTATATTTTTGCTTCTTAAAGTTTTCTTCTTAACTTTGTGAGTTAAATTTTTTTTGTTTTAGAGTTTTTTAATATTCCTAATTAGTAGTATTAGAGTCATTCATTGTGTATATATTCTCATACTAGTTGCTAATAATAAATAAAACATGAAAAAAAATTGAAATTTAGTAAAATGTTCAAGATAACCAAGGATTCAAAGGTTTTTTGGAGTCGTGTTTAAAAACTATATTTGATAAATCATGTAAATTTACATAGTAGTATGGTTGAGGATTGTTAGGAGTGAGTTCGACATTCGATAATTTAGAAAATGATCGTGGGTTTATAAATAAATGAATACATCTCCATTGGTATAAGACCTTCTGGAGAAGCTCAAAGTCAACAATATCATACAATTATAGAGATCTGTGATTCCTAACATCGTATTAGACCCATGTTCTAAACTTAGTCATGACAATAAAGGTGGTGATCTCGAAGATGTAGTAAAAAAGTAACTCAGGTATCGAACAAATGGTGTACTTTATTCACCCTTTGTTCGAGGGCTCTAGAGGGGAGATTGTTCGAGAGCTCAGCTCCATAAGCTTCAGGGCCTCAAGGGAGTCTTATAGTGTACTTTGTTCGAGGGAAGGAACTATCATATCTTAACTTCTATGGTCATTTAAGCATTTACCGTCCATATAGGGGCACTTTACCTTGAAATGTAAGAAATATCAACTCCATTGTTGGGGTTGAGTAATGCAAACTACATGATGAGGCCTATCATTTAAAACAACATAGCATGACCTTGAGCTCTTTCCAGTTTTGGGTAGGGTTGGATATGTGGTACTTCCCCACACACAATTCAAACACGCGCACATGAACCTACCAACCGAGTTCGTGTACGTGCCACCTAGGCCTGACTTGATCGGACTAAACGCGTTAATGCGTTGTCGGACCTTCATATCATGACGGCCTTACTTTGACTTTATTAAACATTTCCTACGTTTTCAACCATAGAAATATATTTTAATGTAAGACAAGAGCAATAAAAAGGTTAAAACAAAATATGTGTACAATGATGTTTGGATTTATACAGTTTATTAATAAATTAATGAACTGATGAAGTAATCAGCCGTCATAATCAAATTATCAGTCATTCTTTGGCGTGAAGGATTTGTACATATATTATGTATACATTACAACTTTGACCTCCACTTAATCCATCTACAACTTACGTTTCCGATTTTCGCCTCAGAGTTGCGACTAACTTAAAACTTAAAAAAAAAAAAAAATAGTAAAATACGGTAAAAAGGTTTGTGTTTAAAAAAAACATAAATACATTTTATTGACAAACTCAAAATAAAGTTTGAATACATTGGGCCCGGTGAAAAAATAACTTAAGACATTAAAACAATTAAAACACGGTGTGGTTCTATATGACAATTATTCCAGATCTGCTTCTTCTTAACCAGTTCCATCTTGTCACCCGAAAGAATAGGAATGAGTACAAAAGCTAAGTAACTAATTACTTTTAAGTTCATGACCCAAGTTCCAAGCTTGTCTAAAACACTTAGCTAAAGTTGATTAAAGTTGATTCAATAGATACATAAAAGACAGTAAAAAATTTCGCGAATCAAAACAAGAAGTATTAAAATATAATACACATATATTTACATTATATCAAAATAGAGTTAAAAAAAGAAGTAGTTTTAAACACAAATTAGGAACGAACTCAAAAACATTAAAAAAAAATATATATATATATAGAGGGGTGAGACCTGTCTATGACACCTACTCTAGAGTACGTTCTCGTCTTAAAAACATAAAAAATATAGAGTGAGTATAAAGACTCGAAAAGTAACCTACTTTTAGGCTCTTAATCGTGTCTTTAGGGTGTACTAAGGTACGATACTCTTTCTTGTCATATCCTTGTTTCTTAAAACTTAAGCCCTTAGGTTTTGTTCTTGTGTTCTGAATTCTTATCTTGATCTTGTTCCAAGACCTTGATTTTGAGTTTTGAGGTCTTAACCTTGATTATGATCTAAGGACTTTAGATTTAAGGTTCTAATTTTTAAGTTTTGAGAACTTGGATCTTGATCCATGTTCTGATTCGGATTCTAATTCTTGTTGTCGACTTTAGTCTTTTTATTTATTTATTTATTTATTTATTTTTATTCCCTAAGATACTTCCTAGAATTTATGGTACCAGTCATGAACCTAACAATCTGTGATTGAGGCTTCATGCATTCCAAGCGACACAATTTTTACCTACGTCCAAGACTTCTTGTATTCCAAGCAACTTAGTTTGAATTGTCATTTAAGGTTTCATGTGTTCTCTATGATATAGTTTGAAACCTATACCCAAGGTTTCTTACATTTCAAGTAGTGTAATCTGGAAACATGTACCCAAGGCTTCTTACGTTCTCAGCGACATCATCTGAAAACTTATGCCCAATGTTTCTCACATTCCGAGTGACATAGTTTGAATATCTACACCCAAGGCCTCATATGTTTGATTTTTGAAATATCTTAACTAAACTTAGGAACATTTTGGTTATTTTACCTCTAATTTTTTGTTTAGCCTCTAAACGCTCTAGGGTAGTTTGGTGATCTTGACAAGAAATCACGTCTCCAACTTCATCAATTATGACAACCCGAGTTTGTTGTGGTAGGAGCTCTAGGGTCTCAACCTCTGATCGTCTCTCACGATTCCACTATGCTTAGACCTCTAGAGTCGTTCTATCCTAAGTGTAACGACCCGAAATTTTCTACTTAATTTAAGGTCCCTACTGTATACATGTCATAAACATGAATGCGAAAATACTTCATTTAAACTTTCAAAAAACTATAACCTTCAACTTAAATCACTGTCATGAACTTACCTATTTGAAAACACTTTAAAAAATGACACAATAAAAGACTAAATAAATTCAATAAATGTTTAAATAAAAACATCTTATTCTAGCCTAAGTCTAAGAAAATAATAGGACTATGCATGCGTCATGGTCTCGAGTTGCGATGTCGTCGTCAGCCGTACAGGAATGCCTTGCCTTAACTTGAAAAATGTAGTAGCACATGGCTTGAGTATTTAAAGAAATACTTAGTAAGTGACCTCACTATTGGGGTTAAATGCAACAACATGCGAATGCAATGACCGGACCTATCATATCAGTCTATTTTTCCTACGACACTATTCTAATGGGCAGCTTGGATGTGTACCATATACTCTACACACAGCCCATACGTGCAGGTATGGGCTCACCAGATAGTTTGCACACCGTTGGGCCCCTTTTCTTGTCGGACGAGCCTTCTCCGATAGCTCTCCTGCTGCCGACACCCATTAAAATTAGTAACCATCACGGCAGCATTATGTAAAACATAATAATACTTCGCCTGCCTAATGGATGTATGCGTCCATACCCTCGTGATGGAATAAGGGTATCCCCCAATGCATGAGCACACAAAATGCATGAGGTCCCAACATTTTTCCATTTTCATTATCATTTAATACAACCCTGCTACGTTCTGTATATATCATATCATTTTTCATATCATTTCATATATCGTTTATCGTTCATATCATATTGTTTCTCATTCTTCAGTCCTCATATCATACATAATTCTAACGGGGTTATATTTCATGTCATTTATCGTGATTTCATGTTATTCATATCATGTTGTATATACACAATTTATGGACATAACATAACGTCTCATGCTTTTAACATAACATTTCATCATATACATATCATACCATAACATATTGTATCACAATATATCATATCGTATCACAATATATCATATCATAGACATGTCAATTTATCACATATCTCGTACCATAACATATTTCATATCATATGACAACACACACACACACACACACACACACACACACACACACACACACA
>NC_036645.1:5165044-5168094 GCF_002806865.2 Cucurbita pepo subsp. pepo | reverse complement strand
GTCGGTTCGCGAGCGCGTGGGTCAGATTGGGTCGTAGAAGATGGATCGGGTCATGCACAATTTGGGTTGGGTCTCGACTACGCATTCCGTGGGATGGCTGACACATTGTTCCAGCCACCTTGTGGCATGTTTCATCTTTTCATTGGTACATGTCTGTAACACCTGCTCATTGACAATGTGATTCACAGGAGTTATTACTCACGTAGATGATAAATTCTGACAACCCATCATAAGTTTCAAAACTTTTTCATATATATCATGTAAAACCAGTACCATTTAAAACTTAAAAGAACCAACTTAAATTTTAAACAACGAAAGCATAAATACACAATATAACCCAGTCATGGATTCCCAATCGTTTCTAGCCCGCTGATCTCGTCCTTCGTTGGCTTGCACCATCTAAATTTAGAAACAAAAGTTAAAATAATTTTGATGAGTAATTAAATTACCGCGTAAGTAGCTAACTTATCTTTCATGAGTTAATAACTAATATTTCCAGGTGTTTTTAAGTTTGATTCGCCGTTGACTCATAGTTTCTCTTACTAGGGTCATCTGTTCGTTAATGAGGTATCTCAGCTAACTCCAGCTTAGGTTACCGACTCTCTCTATATGCTTATCTAGAATTTGCGGACTCGTATGTAAGACTCGCTCTTAGTCAAATACGGCCTGTCTACTAATTTCTCTAACGGCCTGTAAATCTCATATACCAACAGTCAGGAGTACTCATTCTCTCTGACTTAGCACACAACGCGTTGGTCGCGAACTCCGTGAGAATTAGTAGACTACAATACTCATATAAATAGGTCAGGGCTCAACAATCTATAAGAAGATCTTAGAGTCATAACCTTTCCATTAACATGCTTAACATACTCACATCTAATGCATGCTTTCATGCGTTTATAATGTTCGACATGTTAAGGATAGTTGACCGTTCATTATAAGGCGTTAAGGATAGTTGACCGTTCATTATAAGGCAAATATCTATATTTGCCTTACATTACGGGTTACCATATTTGCCCTTTTATTAAAGGCAAATATATTGTATTCATTTATTATTCTTTACTTTTATTGCTATTTCTATATTATTTGTAATTTACCATATTTCTGTATTATGTAAATGATTACAAATAAGAGAACTCTCACCCCCATTTAGGTGTGGTGGATTCAGCAAATATTCACATGGTATCAGAGCCCTTTTACATACTAGTAGTAGAAAAGTATATCAGTATGGTATACAGGGTACGTTCCATAAAATTCCAACAGCTAACAAGTCCACTTTCATATTTAGACAGCTTACCTAGGCACAAATTATTCCAAAACTAGCTATCTAGGATTAATTTTACTAACATGCATGCATAATTAAGCGAATTCTACTGGTACTACTTCCTAAATTTTCGTGTGGCTACTTACAGGTTTGTTATGTGCCTTCTCAAGTACGATTACTGGCCCAAAAAGTTTCCAAAAAATTTGGAAAACTCCTAGAGGAACCTAATTCAAGCAAATATAGAATTAGTATTGAAATTGAGGTGAAAAACAGGTAAAAGGAGGTCAAATGGCTAAAGAAGGTCCACTCACGCACGCTCAAGCACTTCTCACTCGCCAAAAAGGATTCACTACATGTGTGTATCACGTGCTAGGCAAAGCTACAGTCGGGGGATGGGGGTCGATGAACGGGTCAGGTCGGTTCGCGAGCGCGTGGGTCAGATTGGGTCGTAGAAGATGGATCGGGTCATGCACAATTTGGGTTGGGTCTCGACTACGCATTCCGTGGGATGGCTGACACATTGTTCCAGCCACCTTGTGGCATGTTTCATCTTTTCATTGGTACATGTCTGTAACACCTGCTCATCGACAATGTGATTCACAAGAGTTATTACTCACGTAGATGATAAATTCTGACAACCCATCATAAGTTTCAAAACTTTTTCATATATATCATGTAAAACCAGTACCATTTAAAACTTAAAAGAACCAACTTAAATTTTAAACAACGAAAGCATAAATACACAATAGGACCCAGTCATGGATTCCCAATAGTTTCTAGCCCGCTGATCTCATCCTTCGTTGGCTTGCACCATCTAAATTTAGAAAGAAAAGTTAAAATAATTTTGATGAGTAATTAAATTACCGCGTAAGTAGCTAACTTATCTTTCATGAGTTATAACTAATATTTCCAGGTGTTTTTAAGTTTGAGTCGCCGTTGACTCATAGTTTCTCTTACTAGGGTCATCTGTTCGTTAATGAGGTATCTCAGCTAACTCCAGCTTAGGTTACCGACTCTCTCTATATGCTTATCTAGAATTTGCGGGACTCGTATGTAAGACTCGCTCTTAGTCAAATACGGCCTGTCTACTAATTTCTCTGACGGCCTATAAATCTCATATACCAACAGTCAGGAGTACTCATTCTCTCTGACTTAGCACACAGCGCGTTGGTCGCGAACTCCGTGGGAATTAGTAAACTACAATACTCATATAAATAGGCCATGGCTCAACAATCTATAAGCAGATCTTAGAGTCATAATCTTTCCATTAACATGCTTAACATACTCACATCTGATGCATGCTTTCATGCGTTTATAATGTTCGACATGTTAAGGATAGTTGACTGTTCATTATAAGGCGTTAAGGATAATTGACCGTTCATTATAAGGCAAATATCTATATTTGTCTTACATTACGGGTTACCATATTTGCCATTTTATTAAAGGTAAATATATTGTATTCATTTATTATTCTTTCCTTTTATTGCTATTTCCATATTATTTGTAATTTACCATATTTCTGTATTCTGTAAATGATTATAAATAAGAGAACTCTCACCCCCCATTTAGGTGTGGTGGATTTAGCAAACATTCACATGCTATCAGAGCCCTTTCAGTTTAACAACCCTGATTCTTTCTTCTCTATGGCTTCCGAATCTTCTTATCATCTTCTTCCTTTCAATACTCCAATTCATATGATCACCATCAAACTTTCTTCCTCCAATTATCTTCTTTGGAAAAGCCAACTTCTCCCTCTCCTTGAGAGTCAAGACATGCTGGGCTATGT
>NC_036645.1:5160007-5161225 GCF_002806865.2 Cucurbita pepo subsp. pepo | reverse complement strand
CTTTGGGTTACGCATCTTTTGCATGACCTCAAGGTTCCTATTTCACAGCAGCCCTTACTCTTATGTGACAACAAAAGTGCTATTTTTTTGAGCTCTAATCCCGTTTCTCACAAGCGGGCCAAACATGTTGAACTAGATTATCATTTCCTTCGAGAACTTGTTATCGCTGGCAAACTTCGCACACAATATGTACCCTCTCATCTCCAAGTTGCTGACATCTTCACAAAGAATATTTCTCGACCTCTCTTTGAATTTTTCAGATTCAAGCTTCACGTTCGTTCAAATCCGACGCTCAGCTTGCGGGGGGGTGTTAAGGATAGTTGATCGTTCATTATAAGGCGTTAAGGATAGTTGACCGTTCATTATAAGGCAAATATCTATATTTGCCTTACATTACGGGTTACCATATTTGCCCTAATAAAAGGCAAATATATTGTATTCATTTATTATTCTTTTCTTTTATTGTTATTTCCATATTATTTGTAATTTACCATATTTCTTTATTCTGTAAATGATTATAAATAAGAGAACTCTCACCCCCATTTAGGTGTGGTGGATTCAACAAACATTCACAGACACATAGAACATTTTAGTAATCATTTATAAAATGCTTACATCACAGGTAAATAGTCACAATATACAAATAGACATTCCATATCATCAAAACACATATTAACATGCTAAGTTCATAATCATGTTAACAACATACTCACATATTTTATAACAAGTTAAGAACTAGTTTAAAGAAATGCTACTTACCTGGTTTCGAACTTCTTCTCCCTTGGATGTCCGTTTAATAAGGTATTTCAACACAATTCCTTCCAATTAGCCGTATATTTCACAATCTTCAAAATAAGTATAGGTCAATCTTGATAGAACAGGTCAAAAGGAGTCGAACGGGGCAAATCGGGAAGCAAAATAACATCTCACGTGCTTGCAAGCGCACGCACCAGTCCAACGCCCAGACGCACGCCGAGTTGCAGGTTCCCTACATGCCCCGCGTGTCTCTCACGCGCTCGTCTTCAACCTCGCATTTTTTGCAATTTTTTCCCACTTTTCCATTAATACCCATTGTATCCCTAAGCCATGTCTTACTTCTACCATCCGAATTTCATCCCGATTTCGTATACAACGTTATAGATCTCTTTATTAGGAATCTAACGAGCCATATTTCATAACTTATTACGTGATATAGACCAAGATATCCGAATTTAAAGA
>NC_036645.1:5156520-5159356 GCF_002806865.2 Cucurbita pepo subsp. pepo | reverse complement strand
TTTTTTTTCTTTTTTGGATTATTACAGTGTCTCTCCCGTCGTCCGCTGCCTTGTGTCCATGGTTGATTACTCCTACATACAATTTAGTTTTCAAATTCCGCTTCAACCTATTAACTTTATATTTTATTTCCAATCTGTAACTCGGAAATGACTCGATTATTTCATGAAAAAGCATAGATCTCTAATCCACCTATCCTGATAGGATTTTCTTGAACTTTTTAGACACACAATAATCATTAACAATTGAATTCAAACTTTTCTTACCAAAATTAGAAATCAAACTAGCAAGAATCCTTCTCTGGATCATCATAACCAAATATTAGGGCCTAAAAGCACCGGAAACCCTCCTATCTTGAAGCAAAATTGGAAAACAAAAGACGTGGGGACTAACCTTATGTTGTTGCTTGTTTCCTGAAAAACTCAGATGATCCAACAACCCATACTCATTCTCCTTGATCCTTTGAGTAGATTTAGAGAGAAACGTTTGGCCAACTCGTCCTCCAAGTGGAAGCATTTTCTTTGTTATCTTCTTCTTCCTCCTACTACAAGACCCTAACTCTCCCTTCCTCTCTCTTCTTTCCTCCTTTCCTTTTTTTCTTCTTTTCTTTTCTTATTAGGTCAGCCATACCCCTGAAAGTAGCATGTTGGGCCAAGTAATATTTCTCTCCAATGAGTTTGACACAAAATTTTCTCAATTTAATCTATATTTCTTAAAAAAAAAAAAAAATTAGGTTTCTCCCCGGCATCCCGAGCATTTTCCCCTTGTGCATTGATTTGAGATTCACTCTCTAAGATCCCTAACAAAACCTCAAAATTTTCAAAATTAAGGGCGTTTACATGAGAGCTATGTACGTGTTAGAGTCGGGTGTTACATAAGCTCAAGGTTAACTCTTGATTTTCAAGTGATAAAGATGTTGCCTCAAGATAACCTTTTGGTAGCTTTTGATTTTCAAGTAATCACGATCAAGTAAGTTTACAACACACCCATATCAAAAATTTCAAAATTAAGGGCGTTTAGTGAGAGCTATGTACGTGTTAGAGTCAGGTGTTCCATAAGCTTAAGGTTAACTCTCGATTTTCAAGTGATAAGGATGTTGCCTCAAGATAAGCTTTTGGTAGCTTTTGATTACTTTTCAAGTAATCACGATCAAGTAAGTTTACAACACACCCATTCCCTAAAGTAGCATTACACAAGACTTAAGTTAGATACTACTCAAGAAATAAAAACCAAACACAAGTATCGAGAACACAAATTAAGGTCAATGACAAGAACTAAGAACCAAAGATAAGAACTAGAAATTAAGGTCAATGACAAGAACTAAGGAAGAAGGATCTAAGATCCAAATTCTCAGTACTAAAAACCCAACAAGAACCAAAGTTAAGAACTTAGAATCTAGTACCGAGGCATAGGCCAGACCATGACAAGAATTCACAACAAGAACAAAAACCTGACCAAAAAAAAAAANGTCTCTCTCCTTCAATACTCTCTCAATATCATCTATATGATTTTCACATATTTTAAAGCAGTTTTGCATCTCTTCATTGTTGATTAATTAGAATCTAGAAACGTACAAAAATATTAATAATTTTCTTCGACTATTTATTGTTGTTATAAATTACTCACAAGCATGGTAAACGCTTATGATTTTTACTTTTATTTTTTGGTATTATTTTATTAATTTCTTCTGCACATGGTTTGATGAGAATGTTCAAACTCAACATTTTATACTGTAAACACCGATAAATAATTTAGATATTCCAAGTTTAGATCATAAATGTATAGTACTGTGATGTTGAGTGTCACAACATTACTACGAAGAGGGTAGNATCACTGATAAATAATTTAGATATTCCAAGTTTAGATCATAAATGTATAGCACTGTGATGTTGAGTGTCACAACATTACTACGAAGAGGGTAGGTTGTGATCGTCACAATGTGACAAGCGAAACGGTTGACCCTCAAGTGCCACCCATCCGGTCACGTGAGGGCCTAGACGAGTGTCATGGTGCGAAAAAAAAAAAAGATGGTACATCATCTAAACACTCCACAGAGAGTAGACATTGAAGAGAAGATGAGATATAAGAAAGATAAAGACCACGAGTAGACATGTGTGTCAAAGATAAGCTTGTTAAAGGACTGGGTAGGGCCTTGGACCTTATCCTCGAAAGCCAGTTAGACATGTGGTTCTAGAGTCAATTACGTCTATATAAAATCTGAAAGTTGGCCAAATTTGGTGTCAATCGGACACTGGACGAACACTCCAAAACATCGTATGTCTGTTCGTCAAAACCATGTTTACACCCGCCATTTTGAAAATGCCTCAAAATATACCTTAGGGGGAGGCATGTGATGGTGTTAATATAACACATGCGGAAGCAATTTGGATCTTAGGCACTTTTAGAACATTAATTATAGTAAATAACTAGCATGTTCATAAGTATTAAAACTTTATGAGTTTGAATACTAACCTTTTGTAGTTCAAACTTCTTTTTCCTCACGAACCGGTTTCGAACCACCACTAGTGTCTTCTCCACTATCCTCCGGCCTTAGAACGGGATTGTGGAATCCGGTGAGTGACTAAACTTGGGAGGGATTTTGTATATATGAGAGAGTGTTTGTGAGAGGTTTTTCTCAAGGTTTTCCACCAAGAAGAAGAAAGACCTTCCATGTACCATGATCACTCTATTTAAAGAGTCATGTTTGCATGTTCATGCAAATTTGAGATCACCAAATTTTGACACTTAAAATTCCACTCAAATGTTTGGGATTATGTGGCAAGCATGCATGTTTGAGTTAACCAAATTTTGACACTCAAAATTCCACTCAAACTTGTG
>NC_036645.1:5021006-5155989 GCF_002806865.2 Cucurbita pepo subsp. pepo | reverse complement strand
AATAACTTTATTGAAAATAGAATATGTTTTTGTTTACAAACTATGAGTTTTAGGACATAAAACCCAACAGCATGGTGTCAGCTCTCCACCGCCCTGGGCTATGTGGCCTAAGCGAGCTACCCTGTGGCACATGCATGTCTCAGGTTAGAGCGAGTGTTTCGAGACAAGTATCCCAGACGACTTCCTTTAAAATGGGTCTTTCAAGGATAGTACCAGACAGCATGGGTGTATCGATTTTACGCCCAAACCCGTTTAGAGATTGAATTATGCACCCACTATCGAGTACGGAGTCCATAAATGACATGACATGGTCACAAGAGGGTCAATGTCTAAGGACCAGGCTGACTTGATGACTCCAAAAACATGGGTAAATTTTTTGCGAAATAAAACAAACAATATTTAAAACATAATATTCATTAAAACTAAATAGTTTTCATACATGAGTAATTAAAACTAGACACAATAGTTAAAACATAAAATAAGGAACGACACAAAACATTTTAAAACAAAAAGGGTTGAAGGACGACGGGTGAGGCTTGTCTATGGCACCTGCTCTAGAGTCCGCTCCCGACCTTGACCAGCTTTTTATTACCTAAAAAAAAATGGAAAATAAGAAATGGGTACAAAGACTCAGTAAGTAGCCTACCTGTAAGCTCTTAATCGTGTCCTTGATATACTAGAGTACCACATTCTTTCTTGTTTTGTTCCGGTTTTTTGTTGTAAGTACTTAGGCCTCTTAGTTCTGTTCTTGACTTGGGGTTCTTATCATGATCTATCCTGAGGACCTTGGTCCTTGGTCCTTGGATTTTGAAACCTTGGTTATCCTCTAAGGGTCATAGTACTATGGTTCATTTTCTTGGTTCTTATCCTTAGAACTTGGATCTTGATCCATATTCTAGTCCTTGATCTTCATCTTGTTCTTGTTACTTTCTAGGTTCTTGTTATGTTCTTGATTCGTTCTCCAAGACACAACCCCTAGGATTTATGGTACTAGTCATGAACTTGACAACCTGTGTTCAAGGCTTCATGCATTCCAAAGCGACACAGTCTTAACCTACATCCAAGATTTCATACGTTTCAAGTGACGTAGTCTGAACCTGCATCTTAGGCTTGCTCTTCGATACGGTCTGAAAACCTATGTCAAAAGCTTCATGCATTCCAAGTGACATAGTCTTAAAACCTACTGTCAAGGCTTCATGCATTCCAAGTAGCGTAGCTTAAGTCATGAAGATGTTGTACTGTGGGAGGTCTTAGGAGGTTCTTGATTCGTGGCTAAGATAACTTACTCTCTTCTAATTTCATTGTGGCCCTAGATTACTCCCCATGATAGACCATAAAGATCATGTGATCAGTGCATACATGAACATGGCATCCTACAAATCTTTGGGTAACCATAACATGGTGCAGGGCATCTCATCTAGGTGGGGAAACATGAGGCAAAAAATGACACCCTGCAATGAAAACATGGTGCAGGGCATCCCACCTCGAAGAGGAAAACATGGGCCTCTGAAGCACCGCGTGGTGGGAGGTCATGGGTCACAATTGAACATGATTAGAGTAGCATTTTAAGTTTTTGAGTTTGAGGACCTTGATCCCTTATCCTTGAGTGGTACCTAGCATTTTTCTTACTTTGGTTGTTATGGTGCATATGTGGTATTGTTCTTCGTTTTCAATCTTTTAAGTTTCTAAGGTTCATAATTCCTTAAAGCATAAGTTGTAACGTGCATTCATAAACGTATGGACCCATCACAACAACAAAGTTATTCTAGAAGGTCATAGAGTCACGATGAATTCTGGAGAGGGTTCTAGAAGAGTCTTGAGGTGTTTTTTGTGTCCTAACATGGTTTAAGTTCCAAATTTAGTCTACTCAACTTGAAATCTCAAACATATCTTCATGTCCTTAAGAATAGACTTTATAGAAAGTAACAGGTCATTGAAGCCCCTTGAAATATCATAAATAGTCTTAAAGGCATTTTGGTAATCTGAAATTTTTATGGAAAAATCCATAATTGTTTTAAAAAAAATTTCATTTCTCGTTGGTCATTTTTTCTTTTTGATTACCTTGAAATTCCTTCTAGATATAAGGAAAAATTCTTTAAAATTTGAAAAAAATAACATTTTCATCCTTTTGACTTACCTTTTTTTTTCCAATCATTCTCCAACAATCTTATATCCTTAAAATTAAATCTTTCTTTGTATCTTTGGGTCTGACATGAGTGGCTTATTTTTGTATAGCTGATTTCGTTCATTTTTTGTTGTTACACAATGCCTTGATAGAGCTCGAATAGATAGATGTTTGGGATGCTCTAATGTTATGAACGACACATGGGTCTATCCTCGATGACATGACCGAGTGAACTTTGATGCCCGACAATACGCTGTGACTTAGGATGGCGTCAAGACACATAGGCCATGTTAATTGGGAACCAAGATGATGTTGGACGTGACGATGCACATGAGAGACCTTGGCCCCGAATAAAGGCAAGGTTGAGTCGAATGACTTGGTCTAGTATAGAGGCAAGTTGGTTGTGTCGTACATGATTGAACGTGCACGCGTAGGTGTTGTGTGTGACTGAACAAGCTTGATTTTTGTTCAATTGATGTTCGGTTGGCGAAGACAAATCTTGCCTAAGGTTCAACGAAGTCACAAAGTCGATCGAAAAATGAATATGGGGCCTAAATTTCCCTTATGACAGGTCGTGAGAGTGTCAAGATCATGATGCCACACGACTGAAAAAGTAGGATCGTGACACTAAGCATAGGGGACCTCAACCAATCTGACTCGTAACCCATCAAATGTATTTTATTCCATGTTTTTAGTTTAGATCACAAATATTCTTAAACTTTATATTTTATCACAAATATTTTCATTAATAGTTTTTAACAATACTTTTAATCTAAAAAAAAGATGTTTTACGTTTAATTTTGGATGGAAAGTATTATTCCTCTGTTTCATATATACCAATTGAACTTTTAAAGTGTTTCAATAATATGGATAAATTTAAAAAAAAAAGAATTAAAATTTAAGAGTGTTTATGAATACTTTTCAAACATGGTACTAATAGTTATTTTCATATACTAATGGTAAAGGTACTTTTGGACTTTTAAAAAAAAGTTATAAAAGCATTGATATAACTTTGGAAAGATCAAATATATTTTTGAAACACTTTTGAAAGTTAAAGATTATTTTTTTAAATCATCTTGAAAGAGGGTATATTTAAAACAATCTATTAACAATTTTCATCTACAACCAACAATAAGGATTCCAAATTGAATCATCAACCACACGATTCAAGGATGTGTAGGATGGAACACCACTTGAATCAAAGAAATTAACATCTCTGTATATCTCTATATATTTGAAACAAACAAAGTATTAACTGTTTCATCTACGATAAAGATTTTTTTTAAAAAAAAATTGTTTGATGTTTAAGAGTTTTTTTTATGAAGGTACTCTTCAAGATTTTTTTTTTTTTTTACCGGTGGAAAAACTTTTGAATTTTTTAAATTTAATCTTTAATATTTTAAAATTATGAAATTTATCTTTAATAGACTTCATCCATATAGTACTTCAAAATTTATCTTTAATAGACTTCATCCCTATAGATACAATTTGTGTTTTGTAACTATTGTTGTAGGCAAACTCTATGAGAGGTAGGTGACTCCTCCCAAGAAGTCCATGGCACATGCCCCACCATGTTCTCTAGGATCTAATTCAATTGTTTGGTTTATCCTTCAGTTTGAGGATGAAAGGTCATACTAAACTTCAACTACATCCCAAGTGCCTTCTACAAACTCTTTCAAAGTCGAGATGTGAACCTCGCATCTTGATTTGACACTATTGAAACTGGTATTTCTTAGAGTCGAACAGTCTTTTCCATTTATAATTGAACCCACTTCTCTACTGGGTATGTTGTCTTGCCGGATGAAATGGGCCGACTTAGTTAATCTATCAATGATGACCCATATAGTAATGAACATTTTCTTTGTCTTTAGTAACTCCAATATAGTCCATAGTGACATATTCACACTTCCGTTGGGGCACACTTACAGATTGCAATAGTCTTAAAGGTCCATGTTTTGGTGCCTTGATCTTCTGGCAAGTCAAGCATCGACTTACATATTCTGCAATGACCCATTCCATCCCTTTCCCAATTAAAGTCCTGATACATTTAAGGTTTTAGAGCATCAAACCACCAAGATCCACCATAGAGCCAATGGTTGATGAGGGCATCCCAACTTATATGCCGAAAGCATAATGACCTAGATGGATCAAAGAGATTAGGAAATGGAAGCTAAGCGCACCTAGAACCTTGAGAAAACTCTGATAGTTGACTTACAATCTTGGATAGAAGTGAGATTGGTAAATGGACATATGAGCTTGAGAGGACTTGATTGACTCAAGCTATGCAATTGGCTAATTCTAGGTCAAAAATAGAACACATATTCGTAAGAAACATTAAATATTAAATAAGAGAAGATTCGATGAGATTATACTAGTACATTGCATATTGAATATTTTTGTACTTATTCTTGCCTTATACCAGCCGATGAGAGGACTATTAGATCTGTCTCTTATGTTGTCTTTTGTTTAAATTTTTATTTTTTGGACTTCGAAATATTTTACAAACATTTTTATATTAACTCCCACGAATTTATTTTGTACGTTTTTAAGCGTAAAAATAATAGTGTTTTGATTTCTTGCATTTTGTCGCCCGTTTTAAGCATGAAAACTTTTATGGTTTTTTTATTTTTTTTTTATTTTTACATAGACTTTATATAAAGTCTATGATCCTTATACTAACATTTATTAACAGTAAAGAAATAAATTATAAATAAATAAATAAATAAAATAAAATAAAAAAAGTTAAATTTTTTTTTTTTGACCTTTTAATAAAATAAAAAAATACTTTATTCTTCAAACCAAAGTGTTGGGTCGTTTGGTAATTCAATAAAGAAGAATTTGAAGAGAACCGTCTATAAAAAAATACAGCTAAAAAAAAATTATACTATCAATATAGGGATGAAATCAGTCTATCTACATCTCATAGAACATCTCCAAATCCGTTAATTTAGTCTTTAATGTTTTAAAATTACGAAATTTATCTTTAATAAACTTTAAGAATCTTAATTAGGTCCCTTTGTTAAAAAAAAATTAAAAAAAAAATTGTTTTGTAACTAAAAGTTGGAGTGCCATTTAATTATTATTTTATTTACATATTTGGGAATATGAACATGTTAGTGTTTTGGGTTACTTTATTCACTTCTTCTAATATGTCAATAAATTATGTCCACATCTCTAAATATATTTAATTTACAAATAATTTAATAATATATTATCTGACATTCATTTTCAAAATTGAAGCGGGTAAATATTAGAAAATAAATGGTTAATTAAATTCCTTTAAAATAATGAGGATTAAATGGAAAAACATGTTTGAGGACTCAAAACATATACTAACTAATTATATCTGTAACAAAATATATTATTTATGCTTACAGAGAATGTGAAAAAGAAATTAAAAAAAAAAAAAATCTCAGTCAACATGAAAATGAATCGCCCACCGTGGGGCTCGAACCCACGACCACAAGGTTAAGAGCCTTGCGCTCTACCAACTGAGCTAGACGGGCTTATTTTCTAAATTGGACTTTTATTTTATATATAACCTATTTTTAACAATTTCCATAGGCACTAAGCTAACGTGGATGTTAGTACCTATTGTGCGGTACTTGTGTCCAATGTCATTTTTATTCTACTTTTTTTTTTCTTCTAACAATTTATAGTTCAATATTTATATCACAGGTAGGTTTAGATATTGCTTTACTAATATATACCACATACGAGTTTAACGACGATATCAATTGAAGAAGAAAAGTATAAATTCGGTCTAAAAATCTTTAACTTATATGTATGTATACCTAATAAACTTAATCTTTTTCGACACCGTGACAAAGAAACCCTTGTTATCTTGAAAACAACAATGGTGTAAAAACTAAACATTATTTTGAAAGTAAAAAAACCTTATAACTTTTTAGAAGTGAGCGATCCATTAACAACATTACAAAGAAGGTTCCATCATTTTGAAACAAATTTAACATTTTTTTTTTTTTTTTTACACCTCGTTTCTTTCATTGCTTATAAGCAATACAGCTCTTCTCACAAATATATGAATGCGTGTGCAAAAATTCAAAATGTCATAGAGAAAAGTAATATTTGTGACCTCCCATATCAGTTGGAGAGGAGAACGAAACATTTTTTTTTATAAAGGTGTAGAAACTTCTCCTTAGCCGACGGAAACAATCCTTATAAGGGGTGTAGAAACCTCGAAACATTTTTTATAAGGGTGTAAAAACCTCTCCGTATAAGACACGTTTTAAAAACTTTGAAGAAAAGGTTGACACAAAAGTTTTTCAACGGGTAGAAGATAATTTCTAAAAAAGACCCACTAAAAAGGGAGTATGATGGGGGCTATTNAAAAAAAAAAAAAAAAAAAAAAAGGTTAAAAAGGTGGCAAGACTTTAAACAGGGGATGTCCTCGTTAGAATTTGGTTTGATTCTCCACCTAGCTTAAGCTCTCACCCAATTGTAAGGACTCATAGTTGATGATCTGAGTCAGGTTTGCTACAAATTGGCAGACCATGAACACATAAAACACTTCATTGGGACTTGGGTGTTAAAAATATCAATTATTGTAAGAATCAATGGAGACGAGTGACATGATTACAATTGAAAGAGGTATTATAATATGAATACTAAATGACAGACAAGTATTGGTGTTTGAGTCCATGGTTAAATGTGACATTAATAGTATTGCTTCCATAAAGAGGGGTATTCAGAACTTGGTCTACACCGAAGACCATCCCCTGAATAGTGATTAAAGAGAGAGCTTGGGGCATTCTTGTTAGTATAGTTAACTCTACAAATGAAAGAACTCTCGTGTTTTTGAGTACCAAATTTTTGGAATTTCTAAACGTGCTTTCAAAAGACCATCTAAGGGGTACTTCCTTCCGAGTGGATTTCAATATCAGAACAATGAACAATAGAAGAATTGAAAAAAACAAATTTTAAAACAAAAAATTGATGCGACAAATGGATTGTATATATAGTTTTGAAAAATGATGAAAATAATAGAAAGGGGGAAGAGTGGGAAAAGCATTAAAGGCGGCGTGGAAAGCGATCGCACAACTTCCGCATCACTTTCCCGCTCTACGCCAAATGGGACCCACACGCTTACTTTCCCTTTATTATCTTTTTCCATTTTTCCTTTTTTCTTTTCTTTTCCCAATTTTTGTTCGACATTTATGTTTTGCTTACGTCATCTCCCATCTCCTAACTTCCCACATTTTTTTCTTACCCTCCTCCCCCATCTATTTCTCATTAAATATCAATATTTTCTTACTTCCAACAACAATTGAATTCCAACCTAAACCTTTCAAAATCAAATTAATTATATGCATTATTATCGTAAGACACAACCAGCATTTAAAGGGTTAACAATGTCTAAAACAAGTACCAACATCCTTATACCATAAAAAGTTACTTGTTAAACAGAAATTTTTAATGGTCCAAAAAAAAATGAAGATAATAATAAAAGGTATAAAAGATGGAAAAACAACCTTAAAAATTGAGACATTGGAGAAATAGCCACTAAGTTTAAAAAAATTGAAAAACTAGCCTTAAACAAGAAAGAAAGAAGCAATTTTGGTGAAGGAATGGAAGGTAAAAAGTGAAACGGCCTAAGATGATACTTTTGTCNAAAGCACAACCTTTTGCAAAAAAAAAAAAAAAAAAAAAAAAACTTCCTCTCAATCTACATAATAATTATTATGGAGTCGGGGATTGAGTAGACTTGTATCGAGCCAATTAAAGAAAGTAAATTTGGGTGAGATGGTAGACCATTTTTCTATAAATTCCAAAATCATAATCAATGGTTCTTATCTTGTTTAATTTTTTTATAAATTTCTTTTTAACTTTCATTAATGAACCAAATTAAGATATGAACTAGAGAAGGAAGAACTAAGAAGCGAGTTACATAAAAGAAAATTAAAAAAAAAATGATGATTTATGTTGGTTTCGAACCTGCGCCTTAAAAAGAAGCAAAAGAATTAAAAATAAAAGAGGGTCTCCTAGCCGAATAAGAGCCCAGGACACGCGGGAGAATAAGTTGAGCATAAAAAGTGCAGCTGCCAAGACTCAAAGGTTTGAAAAAAATGGAAAGGATGTTGCCGGCTAGTCTCTCCTGCACTTCAATCTGAAGAAAATGGATAGAAACAAAAGCTTGTGGGTTGGGGCTTCAACCCACGCTCCCAAAGCTCACACACATGCATCGATGTTGCATGTCATGAGTATGCTTGTCCATAGCGTATTGTCGGTGATGACGTGTCAGATGTCATTGTCATGCTTGTACTGAGCATGTTGTCCATGACCACATGTCCATTTCAAACCTCTTCTATTTTCATTCATGTTGGTTGTGTTGTCTGTGGTAGTGTGTTAGATGTCCTTGTCATGCTTGTCTAGAGCGTGTTATCCATGATCACATGTCTATTTCAAACCCCTTCTACTTTCATTCATATAGAATAGGTCTTCACTACTCTTATTATATCAATTTGGGGGGTCTTTACTAGAGGTTAGTTTATCTCCTAAATCTCGTAATTAATTAATTATTATTATTTTACTTACAATTTAATATTTTCCCTCGTATAAAAATCCAAGGTTATTAAGTATGTGTTTGACATACAAGAGGATCATGTTCAAGTAATAACTTAAAAGTGTACATTATATGACCTACTTTATACTCGTTACAAATGATTTAATCCAAATTGTTCATGGGGAGACATGTACGTGGGTTCTCTTATGCAATGAGTTTGTATAAAATTGAACCAATAAATATTTAATTTCTCTTTATAAATCCGTTAATTGAAAAGTTGATTAGAATGTTATTATCTATTGATCTAGAATTTTAAATTACCGAAATCATTTAAGTATCAAAGAAGAATTTTGGGGTTTAGATGATTGTTTGCTTTTGCTATTGAAAATGAGATATGTACTGTAGGTAATTAATTGAATTCTCTCTATTTTAGCATACAAAAGTGTACTGAGAATGAGGACTATATTATTGAATTATTTCCATGTGTTGAACATGTATAAGTGTAATGAGATAAGAATAGGGCACTAGAGTTAAAGACAATTTTATAGTGATTTAAGTCAGGACTTTTAGACCGAGCTCTAGGATAGTAAGTGGCGATCAAAGGTCAAGACCTTAGTGCTCCCAAAACCATATTAATCCCATAAGCTAATTTAGAGAGTCAGGGAGATTAGAGTTCAAATTTTAAACTACCTAGACAACTTAAAAACCTAGTTAACCTCTAAGACACCTCGGAAAGATTAAGAAAGCTTGTCAGGCCTAGTAGCCGTGTGAACAGTATCACTAGAGCTTTCACCTCCTATTTCGTCTAGTACATTATTAGCTTTATCAATAATCTAGATGCACTATATAGGTGCAATCTAGTACATCAAATCGAATAACACTTCTGCCAAACAATAAGTATATTGGTATAGTATTGTCAAGCTTGACCAAGTCAAATTTGAAAAAGCATCGAGACAAATAGGTGTCATTGTCTTGTAGAAATAACCTAGGGCCTTTGTTCAACAAGGGCTTTAGACCGTAAACTTGTTCTTAGATGAGATGAAAGACCACACAAGTAAACTCACTAACTGATCGACACACAGGGTCACTTCCCCAAACTTTTAGATTCCAGGGTGGTTTCTATGAAAGGGTCAATAATTAACCTTACACAGAGATATTTAGAGAGAGATGTCATACTGTCGTATAATACATGTTGAGGTCACATCCACTCAGGATACCAATCAGTCACTACTAAGACATGGTAAGCTAACTGGCCGCATCCATAGTGTCCCCAGAATAAGGTACTCAGTCTTGANGAACTTGATCCACTCTTATGTCTCTACATATAGTTCAAGTAATCATACTATAGCCAGAGTGTTCTTAGTTTATTGGATTTAGATTAATGATCGTAAAGTTCACTTTATTCAATAACAATCTTTAGTGAATAAATAACAATAATAACTTTATTGAAAATAGAATATGTTTTTGTTTACAAACTATGAGTTTTAGGACATTAAACCCAACAGCATGGTGTCAGCTCTCCACCACCCCTGGGCTATGTGGCCTAAGCGAGCTACCCTGTGGCACATGCATGTCTCTGGTTAGGGCGAGTGTTTCGAGACAAGTATCCTAGACGACTTCCTTTAAAATTGGTCTTTCAATAATAGTACCAGACAACATGGGTGTATCGATTTTACGCCCAAACCCGTGTTAGAGATTGAACTATGCACCCACTATCCAGTACGGAGTCCATAAATGACATGACATGGTCACAAGAGGGTCAATGTCTAAGGACCGGGCTGACTTGATGACTCCAAAAACATGGGTAAATTTTTTGCGAAATAAAACAAACCGTATTTAAAACATAATATTCATTAAAACTAAATAGTTTTCATACATGAGTAATTAAAACTAGACACAATAGTTCAAACATAAAATAAGGAACGACACAAAACATTTTAAAACAAAAAGGGTTGAAGGACGACGGGTGAGGCTTGTCTATGGCACCTGCTCTAGAGTCCGCTCCCGACCTTGACCAGCTTTTTATTACCTGAAAAAAAAATGGAAAATAAGAAATGAGTACAAAGACTCAGTAAGTAGCCTACCTGTAAGCTCTTAATCGTATCCTTGATATACTAGAGTACCACATTCTTTCTTGTTTTGTTCCGGTTTTTTGTTGTAAGTACTTAGGCCTCTTAGTTCTGTTCTTGACTTGGGGTTCTTATCGTGATCTATCCTGAGGACCTTGGTCCTTGGTCCTTGGATTTTGAAACCTTGGTTATCCTCTAAGGGTCATAGTACTATGGTTCTTGATTCTTGGTTCTTATCCTTAGAACTTGGATCTTGATCCATATTCTAGTCCTTGATCTTCATCTTGTTCTTGTTACTTTCTAGGTTCTTGTTATGTTCTTGATTCGTTCTCCAAGACACAACCCCTAGGATTTACGGTACTAGTCATGAACTTGACAACCTGTGTTCAAGGCTTCATGCATTCCAAGCGACACAGTCTTAACCTACATCCAAGACTTCATGCGTTTCAAGTGACGTAGTCTGAACCTGCATCTTAGGCTTGCTCTTCGATACGGTCTGAAAACCTATGTCAAAAGCTTCATGCGTTCCAAGTGGCATAGTCTTAAAATCTACTGTCAATGCTTCATGCATTCCAAGTAGCGTAGCTTAAGTCATGAAGATGTTGTACCGTGGGAGGTCTTAGGTGGTTCTTGATTCGTGGCTAAGATAACTTACTCTCTTCTAATTTCATTGTGGCCCTAGATTACTCTCCATGATAGACCATAAAGATCATGTGATCAGTGCATACATGAACATGGCATCCTACAAATCTTTGGGTAACCATAACATGGTGCAGGGCATCTCATCTAGGCGGGGGAAACATGAGGCAAAAAATGACACCCTGCAATGAAAACATGGTGCAGGGCATCCCACCTCGAAGAGGTCGAAAATATGGACCTCTGAAGCACCGCGTGGTGGGAGGTCATGGGTCACAATTGGACATGATTAGAGTAGCATTTTAAGTTTTTGAGTTTGAGGACCTTGATCCCTTATCCTTGAGTGGTACCTAGCATTCTTCTTACTTTGGTAGTTATGGTGCCTATGTCGTATTGTTCTTGGTTTTCAATCTTTTAAGTTTCTAAGGTTCATAATTTCTTAAAGCATAAGTTGTAACGTGCATTCATAAACGTATGGACCCATCACAACAATAAAGTTATTCTAGAAGGTCATAGAGTCACGATGAATTCTGGAGAGGGTTCTAGAAGAGTCTTGAGGTGTTTTTTGGGTTCTAACTTGGTTTAAGTTCCAAATTTAGTCTACTCAACTTGAAATCTCAAACATATCTTCATGTCCTTAAGAATAGACCTTATAGAAAGTAACACGTCATTGAAGCACGTATAGACCTTGAAATATCATAAATAGTCTTGAAGGCATTTTGGTAATCTGAAATTTTTATGGAAAAATCCATAATTGTTCTAAAAAAATTTCATTTCTGGTTGGTCATTTTTTTTTCTCGATTACCTTGAAATTCCTTCTAGATATAAGGAAAAATTCTTTAAAATTTGAAAAAAATGACATTTTCATCCTTAAAATTAAATCTTTCTTTGGATCTTTGGGTCTGACATGGATGGCTTATTTTTGTGTAGCTGATTTCCTTCATTTTTGGTTGTTACACAATGCCTTGATAGAGCCCGAATAGATAGATGTTTGGGATGCTCTAATGTTATGAACGACACATGGGTCTATCCTCGATGACATGACCGAGTGAACTTTGATGGCCGACAATACGCTGTGACTTAGGATGGCGTCAAGACACATAGGCCATGTTAATTGGGAACCAAGATGATGTTGGACGTGACGATGCACATGAGAGACCTTGGCCCCGAATAAAGGCAAGGTTGAGTCGAATGATTTGGTCTAGTGTAGAGGCAAGTTGGTTGTGTCGTACATGATTGAACGTGCATGCGTAGGTGGTGTGTGGGACTGAACAAGCTTGGATTTTGTTCAATTGATGTTCGGTTGGCGAAGACAAATCTTGCCTAAGGTTCAACGAAGTCACAAAGTCGATCGAAAAATGAAATGGGGCCTAAATTTCCCTTATGACGGGTCGTGAGAGTGTCAAGATCATGATGCCACACGACTGAAAAAGTAGGATCGTGACACTAAGCGTAGGGGACCTCAACCGATCTGACTCGTAACCCATCAAATGTATTTTATTCCATGTTTTTAGTTTAGATCACAAATATTCTTAAACTTTATATTTTATCACAAATATTTTCATTAATAGTTTTTAACAACACTTTTAATCTTAAAAAAAAGATGTTTTATGTTTAATTTTGGATGGAAAGTATTATTACTTTGTTTCATATATATATACCAATTGAACTTTTAAAGTGTTTCAATAATATGGATAAATTTTTAAAAAAATTTGAAATTTAAGAGCACGGAAAGTTCATGAATACTTTTCAAACATAGTACTAATAGTTATTTTCATGTACTAATGGTAAGGATACTTTTGAACTTTAAAAAAAAAAATTATAAAAGCATTGATATAATTTTGGAAAGATCAAGTATATTTTTGAAACACTTTTGAAAGTTATTATTTTTTAAATCATCTTGAAAGAGGGTATATTTGAAACAATCTATTAACAATTTTCATCTACAACCAACAATAAGGATTCCAAATTGAATCATCAACCACACGATTCAAGGATGTGTAGGATGGAACTCCACTTGAATCAAAGAAATTAACATCTCTATATCTTTATATATTTGAAACAAAGTATTAACTGTTTCCATCTACGACTGAGGATGAAGATATTTTAAAAAATAAATAAAAAAAAAAATTGATGTTTAAGAGTTTTTTTATGAAGGTACTCTTCAAGATTTTTTTTTTCTTTTTTTGAACGAGTGGAAAAACTTTTGAAAGTTCACGTGTATTTTTATTATTTTTTTAATTTAATCTTTAATATTTTAAAATTATGAAATTTATCTTTAATAGACTTCATCCATATAGATACAATTTGTATTTTGTAACTATGGTTGTAGGCAAACTGTATGAGAGGTAGGTGCTCCTCCCAAGCAAGAAGTCCATGGCACATGCCCCACCATGTTCTCTAGGATCTAATTCAATTGTTTGGTTTATCCTTCCGTTTGAGGGTGAAAGGTCATACTAAACTTCAACTACGTCTCAAGTGCCTTCTACAAACTCTTTCAAAGTCGAGAGGTGAACCTCGCATCTTGGTTTGACACTATTGAAACTGGTATTTCTTAGAGTCGAACAGTCTTTTCCATTCATAATTGAACCCACTTCTCTACTGGGTATGTTGTCTTGCCGGATGAAATGGGCCGACTTAGTTAATCTATCGATGATGACCCATATAGTAATGAACCTTTTCTTTGCCTTTAGTAACTCCAATATAGTCCATAGTGATATATTTACACTTTCGTTGGGGCACACTTACGGGTTGCAATAGTCTTAAAGGTCCATGTCTTGGTGCCTTGATCTTCTGGCAAGTCAAGCATCGACTTACCATTCTTCAATGACTCATTCCATCCCTTTCCCAATTAAAGTCCTTATACATTTGGGTGTTTTATAAGTTGATGGTATAGGGTGAGTCATGGGCCTTAGTCAATAATTCCTCTAAAACCTTCGTTTGATCCACCATAGAGTTAATGGTTGATGAGGGCATCCCAACTTATATGCTGAAAGCATAATGACCTAGATGGATTAAAGAGATAAGGAAATGGAAGCTAAGCGCACCCAGAACCTTGAGAAAACTCTGATAGTTGACTTACAATCTTGGATAGAAGTGAGATTGGTAAATGGACATATGAGCTTGAGAAGACTTGATTGACTCAAGCTATGCAATTGGCTAATTCTAGGTCAAGAATAGAACACATATTCGTAAGAAACATTAAATATTAAATAAGAGAAAGATTCAATGAGATTATACTAGTACGTTCCATATTGAATATTTTTGTACTTATTCTTGCCTTATACCAACCGCTACTTATTCTTGCCTTATACCAACAGCTGAGAGGACTTTAGATCTGTCTCTTATGTTGTCTTTTGTTTAAGTTTTTATTTTTTGGACTACGAAATATTTTACAAACATTTTTATATTAACTCCCATGAATTTATTTTGTACATTTTAAGCGTAAGAATAATAGTGTTTCAATTTCTTCCATTTTGTCACCGGTTTTAAGCATGAAAACTTTTACGGCTTTTTTTTTTTATTTTTTACATAGACTTTATATAAAGTCTATGATTCAAAGTCTTAAAAAAGGAATTGTTATACTAACATTTATTAACTGTAAAAGAANAAAAAAAAAAAAAAAAAAAAAAAAAAAAAAAAAAAACTTTATTCTTCAAACGAAAGTGGTTGGGTCATTTCGTAATTCAACAAAAAAGAATTTGAAGAGAACTCGTCAATAAAAAATATAGCTAAAAAAAATTGTACGGTCAATATATGGATGAAATCAGTTTATCTACATCTCATAGAACATCTCAAAACCCATTAATTTCNATCCGTTAATTTAGTCTTTAATGTTTTAAAATTACGAAATTTATCTTTAATAAACTTTAAGAATCTTAATTAGGTCCCTTTGTTAAAAAAAAATTAAAAAAAAAATTGTTTTGTAACTAAAAGTTGGAGTGCCATTTAATTATTATTTTATTTACATATTTGGGAATATGAAGATGTTAGTGTTTTGGGTTACTTTATTCCCTTCTTCTAATATGTCAATAAATTATGTCCACATCTCTAAATATATTTAATTTACAAATAATTTATCTGACATTCATTTTCAAAATTGAAGCGGGTAAATATTAAAAAATAAATGGTTAATTAAATTCCTTTAAAATAATGAGGATTAAATGGAAAAACATGTTTAAGGACTCAAAACATATACTAACTAATAATATCTGTAACAAAATATATTATTTATGCCTACTGAAAAAGAAAATTAAAAAAAAAAAAAAAAATTCTCAGACAACATGAAAATGAATCGCCCACCGTGGGGCTCGAACCCACGACCACAAGGTTAAGAGCCTTGCGCTCTACCAACTGAGCTAGACGGGCTTATTTGCTAAATTGGACTTTTATTTTATATATAAACTATTTTTGACAATTTCCATAGTTCTTATTGAGCACTAAGCTAACGTGGATGTTAGTACCTCTTGTGCGGTACTTGTGTCCAATGTCATTTTTATTCTTTACTTTTTTTTTTTTTTCTAACAATTTATAGTTCAATATTTATATCACAGGTAGGTTTAGATATTGCTTTACTGATAAATATAAGATAGCACATATGAGTTTAATGATATCAATTGAAGAAGAAATTCGGTCTCAAAATCTTAAACTTATATGTATGTATACATCATAAACGTAATCTTTTTCAACACCGTGACAAAGAAATCATTGTTATATTGAAAACAACACTGGTGTAATTTCAAGTTAGGAAGAAAAATGAAACATTATTTTGAAAGTAAAAATGTGCTGCCACGTATATAAATATAAACCTTATAACTTCTTAGAAGGAGCTATCCATTACCGTCATTAGTAGCATTTACAAAAATATAAAACGAAAAAAGTAAACCTTATAACTTTTTAGAAGTGAGTGATCCATTAACAACATTACAACAAGGTTCCATCATTTTGAAACAAATTTAACATGTTTTTTTTTTACACCTTGTTTCTTTCATTGCTTAATAAGCAATAGAGCTCTTCTCACAAATATTTGTTGGCTCTATTCTAACCTCTTAATATTTCTTAAGATGAATGCGTGTGCAAAAATTCAAAATGTCATAGAGAAAAGTAATATTTGTGACATCTCACCTGAGTTGGAGAGGAGAACGAAACATTTTTTATAAGGGTGTGGAAACTTCTCCACATAGCTTAAGCTCTGACCCAATTGTAAGGACTCATAGTCGATGATGTGAGTCGGGTTTGCTACAAATTGGCAGACCATGGACACATAAAACACTTGATTGGGAGTTGGGTGTTAAAAATATGAATCATTGTAAGAATGAATGGAAAGAGGTATATTTGTTTTAAGTATTATAATATGAATACTAAAAGATGGATTAAAAGAGAGAGGTTGAAGCATTGTTGTTAGTATAATTAACTCTACAAATGAAAGAGTACCAAATTTTTGGAATTTCTAAACGTGCTTTGAAAAGACCATCTAAGGGGTACTTCCTTGGGAGTGGATTTCAATATTGATATTGAACGATGACAATAGAAGAATCGAAAAAAAACAAATTTTAAAACAAAAAAAAATTGATGCGACACTGAGAGGAAATGGGTTATATATAGTTTTGAAAAATGATGAAAATAATAGAAAGGGGGGAAGAGTGGGAAAAGCATTAAAGGCGGCGTGGAAAGCGATCGCACAACTCCGCATCACTTTCCCGCTCTAAGCCAAATGGGACCCACACGCTTACTTTCCCGCTCTAAGATAATAATCTTTTTCCATTTTTCCTTTTTTTGTTTTCTTTTCCCAATTTTTGTTCGACATTTATGTTTTGCTTACGTCATCTCCCACATTTTTTTCTTACCCTCCTCCCCCATCTATTTCTCATTAAATATCAATATTGCCACTCCCTTTCTCTCTAACCAATATTTTCTTACTTCAACAACAATTGAATTCCAATTAAAGAAAGTAAATTTGGGTAAGATGGCCGACCATTTTTCTATAAATTCCAATTTCTTTTTAACTTTCATTAATGAACCAAATTAAGATATGAACCAGAGAAGAAGAACTAAGAAGCGAGTTACATACAAGAAAATTAAAAAAAGCTTTCCAACCTGTCCATTTCAATTGTAGACTTCTATGTTGCATGTCATGAGTATGCTTGTCCATAGCATATTGTCGATTGTCATGCTTGTACTGAGCATGTTGTCCATGACCACATGTCCATTTCAAACCTCTTCTATTTTCATTCATGTTGGTTGTGTTGTCTGTGGTAGTGTGTTAGATGTCCTTCTCATGCTTGTCTAGAGCGTGTTATCCATGATCACATCTCCATTTCAAACCCCTTCTACTTTCATTCATATAGATTAGGTCTTCACTACTCTTATTATATCAATTTGGGGGGTCTTTACTAGAGCTTAGTTTATCTCCTAAATCTCGTAATTAATTATTTATTATTATTTTACTTACAATTTAATATTTTCCTTCGTATAAAAATCCAAGGTTATTAAGTATGTGTTTGACATACAAGAGGATCATGTTCAAGTAATAACTTAAAGAGTGTACAGTATATGACCTACTTTGTAATCGTTATAAATGATTTAATCCAAATTGTTCATAGGGAGACATGTACGTGGGTTCTCTTATGCAATGAGTTTGTATAAAATTGAACTAAGAAATATTTAATTTATCTTTATAAATCCGTTAATTGAAAAGTAAGTATCAAAGAAGAATTTTGGGGTTTAGATGATTGTTTGTTTTTAAAAATTGTCCTTTTTTTTTTTTTTTTTGGATATTGCTTTCGAAAAAAATACTGTGAAGGAAGCCCTAGAGAAAAAATTCTTGGGATTTAGATGAGATTTCAGAATTGTATGTCTCATTTTGCTATTGAAAATGAGATATGTACTCAGGTAATTAATTGAATTCTCTCTATTTTAGCATACAAAAGTGTACTGAGAAGGAGGACTATATTTTAGGCGATTTGATTGAATTATTTCCATGTGTTGAACATGCATAAGTGTAATGAGATAAGAATAGGGCACTAGAGTTAAGACAATTTCATAGTGATTTAGGTCAGGACTTTTAGACCGAGTTCTAGGATAGTAAGTGGCGATCAAAGGTCAAGACCCTAGTGCTCCCAAAACCATATTAATCCCATGAGCTAATTTAGAGAGTCAGGGAGATTAGAGTTCAAGTTTTAAACTACCTAGACAACCTAAAAACCTAGTTAACCTCTAAGACACCTCGGAAAGATTAAGAAAGTTTGTCAGGCCTAGTAGCAGTGTGAACAGTATCACTGGAGCTTTCGCCTCCTATTTCGTCTAGTACATTATTACCTTTATCAATAATCTAGATGCACTATATAGGTGCAATCTAGTACATCAAATCGAATAACACTTCTGCAAAACAATAAGTATATTGGTATAGTATTGTCAAGCTTGACCAAGTGAAATTTGAAAAAGCATCGAGACAAATAGGTGTCATTGTCTTGTAGAAATAACCTAGGGCCTTTGTTCAACAAGGGCTTTAGACTGTAAACTTGTTCTTAGATGAGATGAAAGACCACACAAGTAAACTCACTAACGGATCGACACACGAGGTCACTTCACCAAACTTTTAGATTCCAGGGTGGTTTCTATGAAAGAGTCAATAATTAACCTTACACAGAGATATTTAGAGAGAGACGTCATACTGTCGTATAATACATGTTGAGGTCACATTCACCCAGGATACCAATCAGTCACTACTAAGACATGGTAAGCTAACATTAAACCTAAAAAGCAATAAGGTTGGTTCACATGTGGTCGAGTAAACATCTTTATTTTCATTATTCATTTCCCATTTTATTATACTTTCATTATTAAAAAATAAAATAAAATATTTCCTACCAAATTCATTGTTGCATTGTTTTAAAAAAAAAATTAAATTAAATTAAATTAAAATTTGGGTTAGATTATAAAAAGGGGGAAAAAAAAGGCATGTAAAGGAATCTTAAATATAAAAGGCAAGAAAGAAAAGAAAGTGTTAAAAAGGCTTTATTTAGTAACATAATAATAATAAATAAATAAATAAAAAGGGTAACAGAAAAATTGGTGTTATTGATATATCCATTGAATTTAAAACAAATTGCCTTCTAAGTTCATTAATATTCCTTTAAATATTTAATTTATTCCCTACAATATCACATAGCAAAGGAAGACAACCAAGTTTAATCAAACGGTTGACTTAATTAATACATAAAAGAAAAAGAAAAGGAAAAAGAAAAGGAAAAAGAAAAAGAAAAAGAAAAAGAAAAAGAAAAAGAAAAAGAAAATGGGTACTTTTTAGGCTTTTAGAGAAGAGCGCTTGTTTCTCTGTTTATTTCCAGCCTCCTCTTCAAACCCTTTCAATGAGTTTTGGATTTTATTTGATTTCACCCATTTCAAACATGAGTTCCGCTACTCACCATCTCCTCTCCGCCCCACATTTCAAGGATCTCGCCATTAAACTCTTCGGCCGCACCATCCCTTTGCCGGAATCCAACATTTCCGCCGCCCTGCAAAATCTCGTATCTATTTTCATTCGCTCTCTTCTTTCTTTCTGCCTTTAATCTCATTGTTTTACTTATTTGTTTCTGTGGGACATCTCTCCTATGAATGTATTCAATCTTAACTTCATTTTGTTTCCATTTCTCCATCTTCATTTCTTCATTTCTCCCTGTTTCCTTTCCTTGTCTTTTCCCTTATTTGGAAACATTGTATTCAGGATGGTTGCAACCATTTCAAAGAAGGTGAGCACTGTGTGTCGGGTGCAGAAGACTCCAGGTCCAGCGTTTTAGTACGCGATGATGAACAAAAGCAAGCCTCGAAGGAGGAGGAAGTGCATTTCAAAGAGCAGCAGGGAGATGGTAATGAGGAGAGAGTTTTGAAGAAGCCAGACAAGATCATTCCTTGTCCTAGATGTAACAGTTTACAAACTAAGTTCTGTTACTTCAACAACTACAATGTCAATCAACCTAGGCATTTCTGCAAGAACTGCCAAAGATATTGGACTGCTGGTGGCACCATCAGAAACCTTCCTATCGGTGCAGGACGACGAAGGAACAAGCAATTGCCATCTCAATACCGACCTATAATACTATCATCCTCCGAGGGACTTGCGACATCTCGGTTCGAACCATCGGATTCGACGAATCACCATCAATTGATATCAGGCCTTCAGTCTCCTGCTTTCAGGCCTTCCAATGCCAATGCCACTCTTCTGAAGTTTGGACCTGAAGCACCACTTTGTGAATCCATGGAGACCGTGCTCAGTCTTGGAGACCAGAAGAGGTCCATTCAGATTGGCTCTGCATATAGCAGAGACAGTCCTGATGAACCATCCTCCTGTGGATCCTCCTCCATGACAACGAATGAATTCCCTAAAACTGTCGTCGACAGGGAAGCAGCCAGACTGTCGGGTTCGAGTAATGAGAACACTTCACCGAACACGGTTCGTTGTTACCCCGTTCCACAATTGGTTTTTCCATTGAATCAGGGTGGGAACGGTATAGTTTCATCAGCAATGGCTAAAGGTTCAGATGGCACGAGTATATCCAATCCAGTTCAATGGCTTCCTGCGACAATGCTGGCAGTTCCAGGCTATTGCACGCCTAGCCTTCCATTACAATTTGTGGCAGCATCATATTGGGGCTGCACGCCTGTATGGACCGCAGCTGGTGTCCATGCATCTCAAACATCCGCAGCTACCATCGGCAGCTGCGCCACGAGTTCATCACCGACACTCGGAAAGCATTCGAGAGATGCAAGTAGCAGCTTGACAGAGGAAGAGGAATCAGAGAAATACGTGGTGGTACCAAAGACAGTACGGGTTGATAAGGTGAGCGAAGGGTCGAGGAGTCCAATATGGACGACATTTGAAACTACAGAAAGTAATGCAGATGGCAAAGAGCATTACAGGGAGGCTCCTCATCTCTTGGAAACAAAAACTGGAAGCTTTTACTTGTAGATTTTCCTTCAGACCACATAGAATGTAATTCTTTTTTTTCGTGACTGTTTTAAAGCTGTTCATATAATTCTGAAAGCCTTGCCAGAAATTTGGTACATATGATGTTTTTGGGTCACACAGTTAAGAGAATTAATCTTCCATTCTTCCATTGCCTCTGGCATCATCTGAGATCAGTAATTCTAGTTTGGTGCTTCCATGTTGTACCATGATTCAATTTGGTTTATAATTATGGATATCAATATTGAGGTTGGAAGGGGTTGCGAGGCAAGCAACCAAACAGATTGGAAGATGTTATTACTCCTTTAATTTAGAAGTGGGGTTTGTTGTGAGAGGGTGTTGGGAAGGTAGCACAACATTCAAGGAAACATTTACTCCTTTCAACGTTACATCATTATTATTATTTTTTTATCAACTCTAACACGTTTGAACATTATTATTTTCAAATTTATAGATTAACCTGGTGTCATCAAGTTCACCTTTAGAAAAAAAAGAAAAAAAAAAAAGAAAAAAAAAAAGAGGGTTTTTGGTTGAAGCAATAGAAAAAGGTAAATAAAAGGTTGTTTGGCTTCCCCAAAATTGTGATGATGGGAATGCTTCCTTTTTTATGAGAAGTGACTCAATTCTCCTCTCCATTACTGCCTCCAAAAGCTAATTAGTATATCTTTAGCAACCTTTACAAAAACATGACCAACAAAAAGAGGTCAAAAAGTTTTTGCTTTTCCTTTTTCTTTTTTTGCTTTCTAAAACTCAAATCAACCGTTCTTGGTAAGCAATCTTTATTGGTTCGAACATGATATTTGTTAACGTCCATGATCTTAACATACCAATATTACTTCATATCTTAAATTTTATATCAATCGATCTCTAACGGATGTTTATCCTTTTTTTCTTTTTTTCTTTTTTCTTTTTTTCTTTGTCTTTTCTTTATATGTATATGGAAGTAAAGGGAAGAATAAAATTTAAAAAGTGATATACAGAAAGGAAAATAATGGAGAGATAGATGGAAAAGGAAAAAAGGAAAATGTGTTACAAAGTTGGAAAGAGAAAAGAAAGAGATAAAAAGGAAGGGAAGTTAAAAAGAGAGAAAAGCGGAGGGGCTAAACTTTTTATTCATACATTTAAACAAAAATAAAAAGACAAAAAAAGAATTCAAATTTCAATAAAATTGTTCGATTTGTAATTAAATATTGAGAACTAATCTCACGGACTATAGAAGGAAAAAGTGTAAAAAAAATTAAAATATTAAAAAAAATGGAATTTGATAAAATGGCTCGAGTTGGCTTGAGGTAGCTTGAATCAAATATAAAAAAAAATCATAAAATTGTACCATAGTTTTTGAGGGAAGGTTCATGTATTTCTCGACAAACTCCTACGTAAGCATTTGGAGAGGCCTTAAAGTTTTGAGCAGATCTCTTATATGAATTTTAGTGCTTGAGGTACAAGTTTTCCAACAATTTTATTCTTTAAACTCACGTAGCATGCTTTGCCTATGTAGCGTAATGACTAGTGTACTAAGTTAAGGCGCTCACTCATAGAGTTATGGTGGGACAATATGTTATCTGCTAATATGAACATCAACCATGGAAGGTTAGCTCATGGACACTCCCATAGAACCATAAAGACACCCTAGTTTAAGGTGAGTGCCCTCGGTGTGTCGACCAACTATTGTGTTAATCTATGCGATCACACTACCCCTCTGTTTAGGAGACCCTTGGAAATTTTCACAATTTTGGGGATCCTAATCGTCCCTACACACTTCCTTAACAAGCTTAGCCTAGCTTGATTGCACTAATATTAGAGTGAAATTGGTAGAGACCCTAATGACACCATTTATACTATTAATAGCCTAAAGAGATACCTTAATCAATTCTTGGATGTTGTGGAGGTTTATTAGGTCCTTAGGAGCATCTAGGAGGTTTAATTCTCATCTCAGGTTTCCAAGACACCGAGGACTAGCTCCTTGGGACTACTCAAATTTTTAGGTGCACTCAAGTCTAGACCTTCGCTGCTCACATTCCTGGGGTGCACAATCTACTAAAAACATACTAACCTAAGTCAACATGTAAACTACTCTAGTTGTAGCGCTCTAATCTTAACTTGGTTATCTCATGGATGCGTGTTAGAGAGATATTCATATCGATCATCTAAAGTATGGAACACTATGTATGAATGAATAGATATGTTTTATGTGCTTTAGGTGATTGATAGGAATATCTTCCTAGTAAAAAATGCATGAGATAATCAAGTTCAGATTAGGACTCCACAACTAGAGCGACTTACATGTTAACCTAGATCAGAACGTTCAAGTAGACCTAGCACCCTAGAATCGTGAGTGATGATTAGAGTTTTAGACCTAAGTGTACCCAAGGATTGGTTTAGCCCAAGGGGCTAACTCCAAGTGTTTTGAGAAACATGAGATATAGACTAAACTGCCTAGGCACCCCAAAGGACTTAATCAACCTCCACGACATCTAAGTAGGATTAAGGAAGCTTATTGGAACTCTCAAACCACTTGAGTTACTAATGAGTGTAGGATCAGGACAAGGTTGACACCACGATCTCGTTAAACTTGTCCTAAAGAGAAACTAGGGACTACATAGGTAGTTAGCTCGACGAAGACTCTTATTAAATGTAGAGACAAGTCAAGGCAAATGTCATGACTCCGTAAATCGATCTTGGAAGAAAATAAATACTACATGGGTAGTTGTGAAGGAAAGTGCTTCTATTGAATACAGAAACGGGTCAAGGCCAACGCCGTGACTTCGTAAGTTGGTATTGGAAGAGACTAGGGGCTACACAGATAGTTGTCAAGGAGAGCGCCTGTATTGGGTAGAGGGACGAGTTGAGGCTGACACTGCGATGCAGTAAATCAATCTTGAAAGGGGACTAGGGAGTATACAAGTAGATGACTCATGATGAATCATTTGGAACTTCAAGACCTACACAAAAACTCAGATAATTGTAGGAAAGGGCTTGAACTTCCTAGAGTCTAGAGGAAAGTCATTGAAAATCTACTAGGAATTGGATGTGATCCGAGCCTATTTTATTTTATTTTTTTTTTTTGTCAGGTATCGGTCGAGGTAGGAGAGTATTTGAGAGCTAAGTGGTCACAAAGAAGTGTCAACTCGAGGCGTAAGTTAGTTTGTACTTTTGTGGGTCGTCATTTATATTCATCTGTATCTCACTCTCATTCACTGTTTGTAATAAACTTGAACAATACATATTTTGCATGGTTTGTGTTTTGTATTTTGTTTTGACAACAATGGCGTATGTTTTTAATTCTCATTTTTGTACTTTTACTTTCAACTTAATTTCTACTTTTAGTTGCTTTCGTCTTTTCTTTTAGTCACAATCTCAAATTCAAAGTCTCGAAAATTGGACAGTGATAAACCATTCATTTGAAGATGACAAGTACACTAGAAAACACATGGTTGAATATCCATTTGTGAATTTTGAAAGTCTTAATGTGAAATATATATATATTTTTTCATTTTAAATAAATCTATAGTGATTGGGTAGGAATTACTTTACAATCACATTTTTTTTTTAATAATCCCCCTCTAAACAGATTATTTAGAAAATAATTATTAACAAATTTAATTATTTAAATTATTATCTATTTGGTTTCTAAATTTAAATTATTAAATTATTAAACCCTAAACTTTCAATTTCGTTTTTGGTAAGTTTTTTTTTTTTAAATTTAAAAATGGTTGAATAAAATTGAAAGTTAAATACGTTAAAAAAAGGTGATAGTCAGTTGGGTTTCAACCATTTTAGGCCCAAACGAGAACAAGTCAAACTAATCAAATTTTATGAATAAAAATAAAACCAACCTGCAATAAGCTTTAGAGACGATTGGTTTGGTTTCTGTATGGGTTTGGTTCTTCGGTTTTGGGCTTAACGTTTATTTATTTGAACTTAGGAAATCGTTTTTGGGCCCAGAAAAGCCCAGTTCTGCAAAACATGTGTTCAAATAGTGAAACGTGACGATGAGGTTGCTACCACAGCACGACTAATGGCGTTATTGAGACTAAGGCCGATGAGGCGTTGTGATGATTCAATGGCCGACGGAGGGGCATTTGTGATGCTACAATCATTGACATAACGATCAAATTGTTGCACAATAGAACTTTAAACGAACGAAGTTGTTGTATGTAACTGACCAATAACGAAGTTAATTAAAAAAAAAAAAAAGAAGGAAAGAGAATTAGGTTTTAGAGATTTCTAGTTGATTTTAACTAAAATGAATGACATAAAATTACACGCCTACAAATTTATTGATAGTTTTTAAAATTAAAAAATTAAAATCTAAAATGATATTTATATATAGAAGTTGGTTGAGAAAGTAGTTAAAAGAAAAGTCAGGAATGCAAGTGGCAGGTTTGAGCTAGAAGACAGAAATAAAGAAAGAACACTGCACGTGAATGCTTAGATGTTGACGCGTGGCATTTCTTTACCGACCATTTTTTAATGTCGGCCAGATCGCGGGGTTGTGTAATAAAAAAAGAAACAATAAATAAATATGGGCCCTTCCACCTTCCCAAAACGTCGGCAAACGAATCATGTCCACGCGGCAAGGTATGAGTGGCCAAAAAATGATGAAACTTTCTTTATTGCTCAAATCATATTTTAAAAAAAAAATAGTTAAATTAGAAAGTCTCCTAAAATGAAATAATTANAAAAAAAAAAAAAAAAAAAAAAAAAAAAAAAAAAAAAAAAAAAAAAAAAAAAAAAAAAAGTGTTGAAAGGTACGGTGTAGGAGTAGTGGGAGACGCGGTATTGGCGCGTAAACATGTAAGAAAAAGAATCGCAATTATTAAAGCGATATAAAACGTCAAAATCAAGGATATTGGATAAGTGAATTTATTCGTTAATAAATATTATTTTGTGGTCCAAGGGATTGTGGTTGGGGATCTATAAATAAGGCTCCTCCTTCCCATTCAAGTTATTGGATGTAGCAAAGAAAGAAAGCAGAGCATCATGTCAGGGATCATGGAGAAAATAGGCGAGAAGCTCCACATCGGAGGAGACCACAAGGGGGAGCACAAGGGCGAGCACCACGAGAAGGACAAGCACGAGCACGAGAAGGACAAGCACGAGCACGAGAAGAAGCACGGCGAGAAGTCGGAGCACCATGGGGAAGGGCACAAGGAAGGGCTGATGGAGAAGATCAAGGACAAGATCCATGGGGGGGATCATCATGATGAGAAGGGTGAGAAGAAGAAGAAGAAGGAGAAGAAGAAGAAGGGCGAGCACCACGAGGGCGGCCACAGCAGCAGCAGCGACAGCGACAGCGACTGATCTGATCCTCTGTTTCTGCGTCTGTGTGTCTGTGTGTCTGTGTGTCTGTGTGTCTCTCTCTAGTTTCCTTTCAATAACATCAATATCTAATCTTTGTGTTTCTCCGGACTTGGTATTATCCACTGCGCTCTATTATATAATAAAACCCTCCTCATCTTTCTAATTTTGCTTTTATCTTCACCAAAGATTTGAGGAGATGATTTAAGGTGAGGAATTAAGGAGAACCCAAAGATTTGAGGAAATTTGAGAAACAAACAAAAGTGGACGAGAAATTCAACACTATTACCCATCGTTCATTAAAGAGGCCTTTTGTTCATTAAAGAGGGGGCAAAACTTTTCTATAACTCTTCTTCCCTTCCATTTATTGGAACCACATCTACAACTTTGTTCTTGCACTTTTAATATGATGAGGCTTGTAAAACCGTGAAACCATATAAATCCCCACTTTGCTTTAATTCAATTAAGCTTTGCTTACCTGCCTATGCAAGATTATGAATTGTTCATGAATTTATGTTTCATACATGATTCATATATAATCAAGTTCAATGTATTGAAGCATATTAACAATTTTAAAACTCTAACTAAGCTTCATTGGAAGGGTAACAAAAGTATGGAATAGGAACGATTACAATAGACAAATAGTGATTCATATAACTTGATGAAAGCATGGATGGATGATTATGAGCATGTTAGGAATGCATGAATATGTTGATTGATTATCTTCCCCATATCATGTATGGTATTATGTTTTATGAGATGATCAACTAACCTTTATTTGTGACCTAATCTAGATAAGGACAACGGTCATATTATTAGATAAAAGAATTTGAGATCTCGAGTAGTACTTGAGATGAGTAGTATATAAAAGTGTAGATCTCAAGTAGTACTTGAGATGAGTACTAGATCTTCAGTAGTACTTAATATGAGTATTGTATGAGAATTATAGTATATAAAAGTGTAGATCTCAAGTAGTACTTGAGATGAATACTAGATCTTGAGTAGTACTTAATATGAGTATTGTATGAGAATTATGATCTCCAGTAATATCAATGAGTACTATAAAAGAGTATTAGTGTCCAAAAATAGTCGAACTCTAAGAATACATGATATGCGTATACTACTACAAGGAGAATGGAGATAGCTAAGGTCTTCTAACTTAGTAATCTAATGACTAGATTATATGATTATATTTACATTTAAGTGTTCCATAGCTTATTCTTAATCTTAATCGTGTCCTTCATAGTATATTGTTTCTGTATGATATGAACAACATGATTGAGGAAAATGATGGGTTTAGTAGCTTATTTTTAATAATAATAATAAAAAAATACATTGAGATGGAGTCGAGATAGAAAAGTTAATTTTATAACATGAAATTCACTCATTCCCATATATGGTAAATAGATGAGTAGTTCTGTCCATGATGATTTCAGAACTTAAACAATGGGGTCATACTCTCTCATTAACTCAAGAGAGACTTAGCTTACGGTTTAGTTGTAAACAAATTGTCCATTAGATGGTAAATGATACTTCAAGCGTAAGATGTAATTACATAGGTATAACACAATTTTGACGTAGCTGTAATTACACAACTCATACCGGAGCGACTTACTTGTAATGACTAAACCCAAAATATTTTATAATGGATAAGAGTATAATTACAAACAAACTTAAAGTTGATTTCATTGTAGGAATGAAATGCTACTAGCGATTGAGATATTTGTTGGTGATGAAAATGTGATGGAGCTCGAAAACTATGAAGCAATAGAGTTTTTGGTGTATATTTCATTACATATAAATTGATTTTAAGTGTATTTTTTAAATATGTTTGTAGGTAATATTCTTTAAATTTTAAATAAACATTTCTTGTATGAACCAAAAAATACTTTTAAAATTATAACCATATTTTCGAATGTCAAAATAAACCTGTAATTAGAGGTAACACGGTTAAATAAAAAGTAAAATAAATAAATAAAACATGTTAATTAATAAAAAATAACTGATTCCATCTCTTCACTAACCTCTCAAGACTTTTCTTCTAACAAACTTCAACTAACTCCTTTTCAAATATTCACAATTCTTCTTTTAAAATAAACTTGTATGAGTAATTCCAACAAAGCAGCAGAATAATAAGGTTTTCAAGTTTAAGCAGATTTAGATTTAGATGTAAGGAGAGATTTCATTCGCAATAGGCTAGTAATTNAAGGAGCTTCCATCACATTTCAACTTAAAATCCACACATGCTTATTGGAAGGGCAAAAACAACAAAGAGCCACACTAAAATTTTAAAAAAAAAAAAAAAAAAAAACTTGTGAACAACATAGAAAACAAGAAACAAACAGAGAAAGGGAAAAACAAGAAACAAACAGAGAAAGGGAAGATGAGGAAAATATTAAGGGAAGATGAGGAAAGTATTAAATTGTTAGTCACATATAACTGACATATATAAACATTCAAAGACTACAAAGTCTTTAACGTCCCCATGAAGTCTAACATAAATGTTATTGCAAAATTTTGTTAGGCTCATATGGGTTGAATTGAATTTTGAAAGGCAAAATCAAACTTTAATTAAGGATAAATTGGTGACACCAATTTTGTAACGCTAAAAAAAAAAAAAGGTCAAAGTTAGAGGGGCAAAAGGTGCATTTTCCTCCTCAGCCCATTATAGGGGTCTTGGGGATTCTCCACGAAAAAACTGTGAGAAAGAAAGTTGAGAGAAAACTTGAGAGGGAAAAGTAAATCGCCAAAGTCCTTGTTGGAGAATCACCAGCGAAATTCATCCTCTACCGAGACTTGCACTATGGAGCTTCTTCTTGGAGAGAAGAAAGACTCATGTTGTTGAGGTTCCATCTTCTGTCAAGATCCGAGAGAAATCCGCAAGGTAAGATCTCGAACGTTACTCTTCAGATCTGAGATCTTTGTTTGGGAATAGAGTGTTAGAGTTTACTATCTTCATCTAGGGAAGATCCACCGCTGATTTTGTAAGAAAATCGGACGAAACGTTGAGATATGAGAATCTTTTCAAGAACGGTAAGAATGTTATCGGACCTCTTTCCGACGCTCATAACTCATTGTATGATTAAGTAAAAATCAAGAAAAAAAATATTGGCACGTAGGTTATAGTATGATCTAAAACTTTGTTGAAGAAGTCATTACGGTTTGAATTAGGAATCGAGAGATAGAAAAATGAGAAGAATGTTGGAAAACTAATCGGAAACCTCGTTTTTCTGCTAGGAGGAGAGAGAAGGCGACGGCGTGCCATGTATCAATCTGCAAGAAGTTCGCGTGCGCCAATAACCACCGGACAAGCGTCGAACGCCACCTGGGGAGACGCGGCTCCAACCTTCCAGCGACACGCGTCCGCAGCCAGGCAACCCGACCCATGTTTCTCAACTGACCCGGTACCTGCGCAACGAAACGAACTGCAGTGACCCGCAGTCCACCTGAAACCACTGCACCCAAACTGGACCGACGACCTGCAGATGCAGAAAAACGTGTGCGCGTGTCACTCGCGCATGGAACCTACGAGTGAGCTTGTTCCGGCGCGTGGTTGGCGCGTGGAAGTGCGTGTAAGCCTGTTTTATTCCGTTCGACTTCTATTTTCCATATTTTCCTCCCGAATCCAATCATAACCCTATTTTATATGAAATAGGATCTAATTGAGGAAAAATCCGTACTTTTTAATACACTAATTGTGTGGAAACGCTACGTAAGGACACACATCATCCAGGTAAGTCACCATTGATGGTGTTGTTATAACACATGCAGAAGCAATTTGGATCTTAGGCACTCTAAGTACCTCAATTATAGTAAATTAGCTAGCATTTTCATAAGTATTAAAACTCAAGGAGTTTAAGTATTAACCTTTTGTAGTTCAAATTCATTTTTCTTCACGACCCAGTTTCGAACCACCACTAGTGTCTTCTCTACTATTCTCCAGACTTAGAACGGAATTGTGGAATCCGATGAGTGACAAAACTTGAAAGGGATTTAGTATATGTGAAGAGAGAGTTTGTGAGGGTTTTTCTAAGGTTTTTCCAAGAAGACTTTACATGTACCTTGATCATTCTATTTCTAGAGTCATATTTGCATGTTCATGCAAAATTGAGATAACATGGATTTTTCTGAAGTCAATGGTTGACTTTCTCCATTTTAATTCAACAATTAATTTAAATAAAAGTAATATTAAATGATTAATTAAACAATTTAATTAATCTTTAACATTAATTTAAATGCCAATCCCAATCAATTTCGACACATCTTGATTAAAATATTTAAATCTTATTTAAATATCTCATATTCTTTCTTTTTGTTTAGTTCATAAATAAAACAAAAATGCGTTTAAATATATCGTATATATTTAGCGCATATTCCCTAATTTGCATTCGAACACTTCGAACTCACTTGTCACACTGTTCTATGGTTTAGTCTAATATGAGCTAGGAGGAGGACCTAATGGACCTACAGATCATGGGCTCCGACGATCCGAGATTAACTGGCTAAACTCATTAACCTTGTTAACCAACATTCGTTAACTACTAGTAAGTCGATCCTTCACAGGTTGTTCGTAACTAGAGCTGGGTCAATTTACCGTTTTACCCCTAAAGTTACTTCTTGTTCCTTATGTCTCACTGATCCTCTAATGAACAATTGGTTTGTGGTCCAACCAGTAAACCGAATCCCTCTCAGGCCAATGAGAGGGTGGGGCCCCTTGTTCAAGACCTGGAGTCAGTGCTTAAGGGAACTACCTTTCTTCTATCCCTAAAAGTGGGTAGGAGTGAATTCCGTCTTGCACCCCACGTCCCCAGCCATTCACCCAGTCTTACCCCTGAAATGGGAGGCCTGTTGAGTCGGCGAACTAGAGCCACTCTCACCCATGCAAATCTAAGGATAATTCTGAATAAACAGGATTAAGATCGAGTTACCTAGGTCATCAAATAAGAAAAATCAGTCTCAAAAGTAAACGACATTATAAAGTGAGAGTGATTTTCTTCATGGTCCGATCTTATGCAATACTCATTGCATAGGACACCCCCACTCACATGTCTCTGCATGTACAATTTAGCGATCACATTGTTTATATCATATACAAAAGTGGGCCACATCCATAGTGTCCCCAGCATAACGTACTCAGCTCTATCCCTGTACTATAGATCATTTTGACTATATACTTGAACTTGATCCACTCTTATGTCTCTACATATAGTTCAAGTAGTCATACTATAGCCAGAGTGTTCTTAGTTTATTGGATTTAGATTAATGATCGTAAAGTTCACTTTATTCAATAACAATTTTTTCTGAATAAACAACAATAATAACTTTATTGAAAATAGAATATATCTTTGTTTACAAACTATCAGGTTTAGGACATAAAACCCAACAAACTCCCACTTGGACTAAAACTCTAGTGGGGTTTTATAATGTTGAGTAGAGAGAAAGACATAAATACAATAAACTAGGGCATCACATACTCATGCCTTTTCTCCCACTTGCCCTAGATTACATAACTCGTAGTCCTAGAATCACTAGGTGCCCTTCAAACACTTTAGTCGTGAGGGGGTTTGTAAATGGATCAGCAATGTTGCGCTCTGAAGCTATCTGTGTGACGATCACATCTCCTCGTTGCACAATCTCCCTTATGAGATGATATTTGCGCTCAATATTTTTCTATTGTGGTAGCTAAATGGCACCAAAGAGATTTGGACCCTATCTCGGGCCTGGACCTAGAAGGGGAAGAAGAAGAGTCGCTCAAGAAACTGATGTTCCGTCACCTGAGGCAGAACAACTTGTACCTAAACCTCAAGAGGAGGTTGATGAAATGCCCCAATGGTTCGAGAGTCCTATACCACGAGCACCAAGATTAGGAATGAGTCAAAAGAGAGCAATGACTCAAGATTTACCTGACGTAGACTCTAATGCTCCTTCTCCTGAGGTGGTCCCACCGATGCCCACCACAATAATGTAGAGGTTCCACCTAGCCAGCCAACAACTAGCCTCACTACATATGTACTACAGGCATTTATGTTAACCTCCATGGAAAATCAGGCTTAGATGACTCATATGATGCAGACACTAGTCACTAAACAGGCTACAATGCAATAGACAATACAATAGGCAACAATGCAACAGACAACAATGCAACAGGCAGCAATGCAACAGATAACATTGCAAGGGACTAGAGACTCGGGGACTATGACTATGGAGTCTCGTTATCTGAAAGACTTCCAGAGGCATAACCCGCCTTCCTTTGATGGTGGAAAAATAGATCCCGTCGCAGTAGAAAACTGGCTCGAGGCTATGGAAACAACCTTCTTTTACATGAACTGTCCGCTGGAATATCAGGTTCATTGTGGAACTTATATGTTGAAGGGAGAGGATCATTTCTGATGGAAGGGTGCTCAAAAAATTATTGCAGTACTTGGAGAGTCTATTTCTTGGTGTCAGTTCAAAGAGGCTTACCTCCGCAAATACTATCCAATCACTTCCAGGAGGAAGTTACAGGCAACGCTTCATTAACTCAAGGAGGGTGACGAATCTGTGGAGGATTATGATTTGGAATTCACTAGATTGGCAAGATTCTCTCCTATATTTGTCAACACTGACGAGCTCAAGGCTAAACGTTTTATCGCGGTGTAAGGGAGAACATTAGAGGTTATGTGGCATCTCAGGCATCCACAGATTATACAGCAACCCTCAAAATGGCAACCCTCATTGATGCGCCTCGTATTGGGAAATTACAGTCAGGGTCAAAAATCCCACATAGCAGTTCAAGGGTAAAGGATAGACTGAAACTATCCTAGGACTAGCAGACCACCCCGTGGTGGCAATGCCAATCGCGGAAGAGCCCCAGCATAGAACAAGACTAATTGCCCTCAGTGTCTGCGTCCTCACAAGGGGGAGTGTCGTGCTGGAACTAATGCATGTTTCAGTTGTGGCCAAACATGGCACTTTGCAACGAATTGTCCTCGGATGACAAATCAGAACACTAATCGATATGTAATACAAAATCAAAGGGGCCGGGGTGCCCGACAGCAGCATGGACGAGCTGTAGCCCATGCAACGACAAGCAGGCAAGCCGACGCGCCTGACGTAGTTGTTACAGGTACACTACCCATTTTTGGTCATTTGGCTTTTGTACTATTTGATTCGGGTTCTACATACTCGTTTGTGTCTGAAGAATTCGTTGGTTACTCATAAAGTTAAGGGAGGTAGTGTGACAGTGTTGGGACGTGTCATAGAAGCTACTTTAATAGTATTAAGTATGAAAGACTTTGATGTCATTTTGGGTATGGATTGTCTAGGCGAGAATCGCGCTCTTATAGATTGTGAAACTCGAATAGTTGCTCTCAAACTTCCGTCAGGGGATAGTTTTACTGTANTTAGATCCAACAACAATAAGCCACCTATGCAAGACCCAAAGGATAAAAGAAGGAAATTATGAGGATTAAGCAAGGAAATGGGGTCTTAGTAAGTCATTTCTAAATCCTAAGAAGTACTCTTAAGGACTCAAGACTTTTGGAGAACGATTGGGAAGGAAAGTGTAAGCGAAAAGAACAAAAAGGTCATTTTCCCAATTATCAAGGATCTTTATGGATTTTTAATTTCTTATCTAAAAGGAATTTCGAGATGTTCAAGAAGGGAAAAATGACCAACAAGATGTGAAGAATTTTTAGAAAAATTATGAATTTTTCAGGAAAATAATATTAAAATATTCAGAAAGTGCACAATTACCATAATACCCCTGGAAGAATGGATAATTACGAAAATGCCCCTCTGATCAGAATCAGAGCAGCTACGGTGACCATTTGAGAAAAATCTCTCGAAACTCAAATATCAGCCGTTGGATCTTCCCCAAAATTGGGTATGATCTAGAAGATAGACAAATCATCACATCCAACGGCTATTATGCAAAACCAAAGTCGGTGAGGCTCTGACCGGAGTAGATATTCCGGCGGATTTTCTAGAAAATCCAATCGCCAATTCACGACGATTCTGGAGCTTTCAATGTCGGTTTAAGCTCCGCCTATAAAGTCTGAAGTAGGGGCAAGAATATGGAACAAGACTCGAGCAAGGTCGAGCACCCATTTGAGAGTTATGAGGGTTTAGATTTTGGGTGTCCTACTCTCGGATTTCTTCTAAATTCAAGAGCAATTCTCCACCATTTCCTTTCAAACTTGTTCCTATAGCTTCTAAACAAGATTACCCACAAGTTCTATGAAGGAATGGAGTGCTGAAACATCATAGAACAAGATACCCAAGAGATCGAAAATTGGGGGTGTCGGGTAACTTGCAGATCGAGAGTGGTTCCTCAAAATTAAGATCCCACACTCAAAGTCGTTCCTCCAAACCAATTCATTTATCTTGAGGAAAGAATAAGAAAGAGGTTTCGTGAAGAAATCGAGCCTCGAAAACCCCTAGAATCGGCTACCCGATAAGAAATCCCCTATTTTAGCTCGGGCGAGGAAAATGATTTTGGACGAACTTTGGAAGCAAATATCTTAGGCTACGATCCAAGAAAAGGTACGAAATCTATCCCTATCTCTTCCTTATAACACCCTCTTTAAGTTTCATGAAGGAATCGAGGGGAGATAGAAGCGGGGGAGGGTGAGTTACAGACGGCGGCGCGAATGGTCACGCGCGTCTTCTTCCCGTCTGGAGGAAGAAGCCCTTTAAGCCGCTGAAGACGGAGTGTCTTTTTGCAGGTGCAACACGTGTCACCGAGGGAGAGGGACACCTCTCAGTTCCCTCTCGGGTTGAGGCGTAGGTTCGGGGCGTGCGCGTGTCGCAAGTGCTATAGTTTTGGGCAGATGTGTCTGTTGGGCTTAAGTCTCGTGCTGCAGGTGGATTGGGCTACAGTGGATCTTGGGTTGTCTAGCAGTTTGAGCCGAATGGTTAATGGGCTGAGCTGGAATGTCTCTCGGGTCGAGGCTGGTTGTTACGGGTTGTGGGTTGAATCCGACCCAGATCCAGACCCGAGGGATCCTTTCTTCTTCACTTGACTTTGCAACTTTGTGGCTTTCTTTCTCTCAACTCTCCGCAGTCATTTCTGATATCTTTTCTCATCTCTTTTTCTCCTCTACTTCTGGTTGACCGAGTAAAAACAGTCGAAGGAAATTTGTTGGAAGAAAATGAAAACAAAAAGCGTAAGAAAATAATAGAGAGAAGGAAACTTGGGATTTGACTTAGCTAGAAAAAGCGGTTATTGGTTTCTCATTAGATTCACTCATTTAAATAACTATTCTACCCAATGGCAATGGCCGAAAGTGGTCAACTAAATCTGTACCACTCACCTACAAATGGCCACCTAAAAATGGTCAAAAGAAAATATTCAACCAAATGAGTAAAAAAAGTGTAAAGGCTAAATAAAGAAACAGAACTCTTTTATCTAACAATCTTCTCCTAAAACCTGTGGTATATTTTCTTATTATTTGGACTTTGATTTTTGAACGGATTTGCTCAAATTTTATCCGCTCCAGAGACTTGGTGAAGATGTCTCCAAGCTGCTCCTCTGTTTGGACGAAGTCAATCTTGATAAGCCCCCGATCTACACACTCCCGGATGTAATGGAACCTGATCTCTATGTGCTTTCTCCGGTCGTACAAAACTGGATTCTTGATCAGGGAGATCGTAGCTTTGTTGTCCACGTAAAGCATTGGTGGATCGTTTTCTTTTCCGATGAGTTCTTCCATCAGTTGCGCAAGCCAGACCCCCTATGTTGCTGCCGTCGAAGCGTCCATGTATTCTTTTTTACAAGAAGATAAAACAACTACTTTTTGTTTAGTTGATTGCCAGCAAATCGCACTGCCTGAGAGGAAGTAAATCATCCTGTTGGTTCTCTTACGATCATCAACGTCACCGGCCATGTCACTATCACTATAGTTGACTAGCTCAAGCTTCTCCTTTTCTCTCCCTGCACAGTATTTCACACCCCAATCTCTTGTTCCGGCCACATAGTGCAAGATGCGCTTGATAGTCACAAGATGCTCCTCCCTAGGTTCTTCTATAAACCTAGTCATGTATCCAACAAAATAAGCAAGGTTAGGGCGTGTGTTTACCAGATAAGCAAACATGGTGGAGTCGACTGCCGTCGTAGTGCCGGCCTTTCTCAGCTGGAGCCGGGTCTCCATTAGCGTCCTTGTAGAGTTATTGTCTGCTAGCCCAGCTGTGTCTAGCAGCCTCTTTTCGTTCGCACCTTGACAGATGGTGATGCCGGCAGTACTCTGTTGTACTTCAATGTCGAGGTAGTAACTGAGCACGCCGAGATCGCTCATCTTGATGTTCTTTGACATCTCCCTCTTGAATGTCTCAAGAACTTCCATGTTGCCTCGAGTGATTATGAGGTCGTCAATGTACACTCACACGATCAGCCGTTGCTTGCCATAGCCATGCTTGAATATGTCATGCTTAAAGGCATAGTGCTTGAATTTCAGCAACAAAAGGGTATTGTCAAGCTTCGCATTCTAGGCTCGTGGTGCTTGCCAAAGCCCGTAGAGTGCTTTGTGCAGGTGTAGGACCTTGTCGGGGTTGTCGTTTTCTAGGAAGCCAGGTGGTTGTCGGACTTAGACGATCTTCTTCAGCTCTCCGTTGAGAAAAGCGGACTTCATATCCATGTGGTGGACCTCCTAGGAATGATGTGCAGTGATTGCCAACAATAGGCGGACAAATTCCAACCTTGCCACCAGCGCGAATACCTCTTCGAAGTCCACTCCTTGCTTCTGAACGTAGCTCTTTGCCACCAGACGGGCCTTGTGCTTCACAACTTCTCCCTCTTCGTTACGCTTCAGTTTGAAGACCCATTTGAGCCCTATGGCTCGGTGTCCCGGCGACATGTTCTCTAGACTCCACGTTTTGTTCTAAGTGATGGACGTCATCTCCTCCTACATTGCCTTCAACCAGCACGGGTTCCTTTCTGCTTCGGCGAAGGAGTTTGGTCACCTCTTCTTCGAGATCGCGCGCCGCGAGTCCAAGTGGTTCACCTCTCCCACTAGGTATTTCATCCTCCGGTACTTGGCCACCAGATATGGTGGTGTTACTATAACACGTGCGGAAGCAATTTGGATCTTAGGCACGCTAAGTACATCAATTATAGTAAATTAGCTAGCATGTTCAAAAGCATAAAAACTCAATGAGTTTGAATACTAACCTTTTGTAGTTCAAATTCTTTTTTCCTCACGAACCAGTTTCGAACCACCACTAGTGTCTTTCCTACTATTCTCCGGTCATAGAATGTNCAATGTCGAGGTAGTAACTGAGCACGCCGAGATCGCTCATCTTGATGTTCTTTGACATCTCCCTCTTGAATGTCTCAAGAACTTCCATGTTGCCTCGAGTGATTATGAGGTCGTCAATGTACACTCACACGATCAGCCGTTGCTTGCCATAGCCATGCTTGAATATGTCATGCTTAAAGGCATAGTGCTTGAATTTCAGCAACAAAAGGGTATTGTCAAGCTTCGCATTCTAGGCTCGTGGTGCTTGCCAAAGCCCGTAGAGTGCTTTGTGCAGGTGTAGGACCTTGTCGGGGTTGTCGTTTTCTAGGAAGCCAGGTGGTTGTCGGACTTAGACGATCTTCTTCAGCTCTCCGTTGAGAAAAGCGGACTTCATATCCATGTGGTGGACCTCCTAGGAATGATGTGCAGTGATTGCCAACAATAGGCGGACAAATTCCAACCTTGCCACCAGCGCGAATACCTCTTCGAAGTCCACTCCTTGCTTCTGAACGTAGCTCTTTGCCACCAGACGGGCCTTGTGCTTCACAACTTCTCCCTCTTCGTTACGCTTCAGTTTGAAGACCCATTTGAGCCCTATGGCTCGGTGTCCCGGCGACATGTTCTCTAGACTCCACGTTTTGTTCTAAGTGATGGACGTCATCTCCTCCTACATTGCCTTCAACCAGCACGGGTTCCTTTCTGCTTCGGCGAAGGAGTTTGGTCACCTCTTCTTCGAGATCGCGCGCCGCGAGTCCAAGTGGTTCACCTCTCCCACTAGGTATTTCATCCTCCGGTACTTGGCCACCAGATATGGTGGTGTTACTATAACACGTGCGGAAGCAATTTGGATCTTAGGCACGCTAAGTACATCAATTATAGTAAATTAGCTAGCATGTTCAAAAGCATAAAAACTCAATGAGTTTGAATACTAACCTTTTGTAGTTCAAATTCTTTTTTCCTCACGAACCAGTTTCGAACCACCACTAGTGTCTTTCCTACTATTCTCCGGTCATAGAATGTGATTGTGGAATCCGGTGAGTGACTAAACTTGATAGGAATTTAGTATATGTAAAGAGAGTGTTTTGAGAGATTTTCTCAAAAATTTTCAAGAAGAATTTCCATGTACCTTGATCACTCTATTTATAGAGTCATATTTGTATGTTCATGCATGTTTGAGATTACCAAATTTTGACACTCAAAATTTCACTCAAATTGGGATTATGTGACAAGTATGCAAGTTTGAGTTAACCAAATTTTGACACTCAAAATTCCACTCAAATTTGTGGGTTTATTTGGCAAACATGCAAATTTGGTTAAACCATATATTGACACTCAATATTCCACTAACTCAAACATGTATTTTTCCATCAAGTGAAGTCAACATTTTGACTTTCTTGATTTTAATTTAACAATTAATTTAAATAATTAGTTTCAAATCAAAATAATATTAAATGATTAATTAAACAATTTAATTAATATTTAACATTAAACCAAATGCCAATCCCAATAAATTCCGACACATTGATTATGAATCCCTATTCATAATTAAAATATTTAACTCTTATTTAAATATCTCCAATTCTCTCTTGTTGTTTAATTCATAATTAAAACAAAATGTGGTTAAATAAACCGTATATAATTAGCATATATTCCCTAAGTTGAATTTAAACACTTCGAACTCACTCGTCGCACTGTTCTAAGGTTTAGTTCGATATAAGCTAGTAGGGGGACCTAACGGACCTACAGATCATGGTCTCCAACGATCCGAGATTAACCGGCTAAACTTATTAACCTTGTTAACCAACATTCGTTAACTACTAGGACACTCTACTATAGCCTAGTAATTGCACTCCCCTCACTATATATATATTTCTATACATTTGATATAACCATGATTAGTAAGTCGATCCTTCACAGGTTGTTCGTAACTAGAGTTGGGTCAATTTACCGTTTTTACCCCTAAAGTTACTTCTTGTTCCTTTCTTGTTCCTTAAGTTCCCCTGATCCTCTAATGAACAATTGGGTTGTGGTCCAACCACCAAACCGTATCCCTCTCGGGCAAACGAGAGGGTGGGGCCCCTTATTCAAGACCTGTAGTCAGTACTTAAGGGAACAACCTCTCTACTATCCCTAAAAGCGGGTAGGAATGAATTCTATCTTGCACCGTATGTCCCCAACTATTCACCCAGTCTTACCCTTGAAATGGGAGGCTTATTGAGTCGACGAACTTGAGCCACTCTCACCCATGCAAATCTAAGAATAATTCTGAATAAACAGGAGTTCATAGTTAGCTCAAGATTAAGGTCGAGTTACCTAGATCATCGAGTGAAAAAATCAGTCTCAACAGTAAACGACATTATAAAGTGAGAGTGATTTTCTTCATGGTCCGATCTTATGAAATACTCATTGCATAGGATACCTCCACTCACATGTCTCCACCTGTACAATTTAGTGATCACATTGTTTATATCATATACAAAAGTGGGCCGCATCCATAGTGTCCCCAAGATAACATACTCAGCCTTATTCCTGTACTTTATATCATTTTGACTATATACTTGAACTTGATCCACTCTTATGTCTCTACATATAGTTCAAGTAATCATACTATAGCTAGAGTATTCTTAGTTTATTGGATTTAGATTAATGATCGTAAAATTCACTTTATTCAATAATGATCTTTACTGAATAAACATCAATAATAAATTTATTGAATATATAATATGTTTTTGTTTACAAACTATGAGTTTTAGGACAAAAAACCCAACAAGATCATCATCGTGATCGGCATCCAGCATTGAATCTGCAGTATGTGGTGTTGCGAACTCCACTAGTTTATTGGGGTTGGGGTTGGTGTAGGTGTGCCTAGTGCAACTGCTGGCGACGGTGACGGTTCCCGATGTTGCGCTCCTCCTTTTCTCTTAACTCGGTGATGAGGTACTCCATCGTGAATTGATTTGGGTTTTGGTCTGCCTCGGTCATGTTGTTCCACTGCTAGAAGGTGCTCACATCGAAAATGAGTCGCGCAACACATGAGCTCGCCCCCCCGCAGGATCATAGAGCTTGTACGCCTTGCTCCCGGGTTCGTAGCTGAGGAAGATGACCTTCAGCCCCCTGGATCGAGCTTGGCGAGGTAGGGACACGCGATCTTCATGTATGCGACACAACCGAACATTCGAAGATGATGTACCGCTGGCTTCTTGTTGTACTAGGCCTCGTGTGGCGTCTTCCCATCGAGGCTTCACGCTGGTGACCGGTTGTGGAGATAGACGGTCGACATTACCGCCTCTCCCCAGAACCTCCCGAGCATCTCGGCCGTCATCAGCAATGACCTTGCTATCCCGACGATGGTCTGATTTTATTATTCAACCACCTCGTTCTATTGGGGGGTGTAAGGCGCCGTTAGATGCCGCTGTATGCCGAGCTCGTCGCAGTACTTAATGCAGCCCGCTGAGGTGAATTCTCTGCCTCAGTTTGTGCGCAGCACTCACATCTTCTTCTCGCACTCGACCTTTGCTCGTGCTTGAATGCGCTTAATGGCCTCTGCCGCCTCACTTTTCGCTTGCAGCAGGATCAACTACATGAAGTGGCTTTTGTCATCGACTAGCAGGAGGAAGAAGGTCTTGCCGCCTGGGATCGCCGGCTTGATGGGCTCACAGATATCGGCTTTCACTAGCTCTAATGGCTTACCGGTGCGGTAGGATGCCTGAGACGGAAAGGGGGTGTGCCTCTGCTTGCGATGAGACACCCGTCGCACAGCCTATTGACGCCTTCGATTGTCGGTAAACCGTATACCATCTCCTCCTTGTGTAGTTTTTGTAGAGCAGGAAAGTTTAGGTGCCTGTCCCTTGCATGCCACCTCCAAGCTACTTCTTCGGTCTTGGTCGAGAGGCTTTCTGGTTACTCTATCTCAACCTCTAAGATGTAAAAGCGGTTTGTCATGCACCGAACTTGCATGTGTAGCTGTTGTCGATCATCGAAGATTTTGAGTAGCCCTCACTCGATGGAGATGAAATAGCTAGCCTCATCGAGTTGTCCCAGGCTCACAAGGTTAGCCTTGAGCCTCAGGATGAAGTAGACGTTGGTCAGCTTGTGGTGCTCGCCTCCATTGCCGACAAAGAGGATGGTGTCGCACCCTTCGATCTTGATGATGGAGCTGTCACCGAATTTCACCATCCCGTGAATCCCCAAGTCGAGCTCGAAGAACATAGACCTGGCCCCGCTCATATGGTTTGTTGCCCCGTGTTAAGGACCCATCGCCGGTGCTCGTGCTACTCGTTTGAGCGTACACTCGCTCCTCCTTCAGCTAAATTGGCTCCCCAGCCAATGCCTTTGTCACGCCCAGCTGGAGCTCTTCATCGGGATCTATTGATCCCTCACCGATGACGCTCACTAGAGCAGTTACGTTGTCGGTTACTTTCGTGGGTTTTGAATAAAAATTGGAGATGTCGGAGACATTGGATAGGACCGATGCGCTCACCATGAAAAGAGCCGACTCTTCCTCCTCGGATTGGGCCACATGGGCCTTCTCCTTGTTCTTGAGCTTGCTCCAGCAATTTTGACTCAAGTGGCCTTTCTTCCCATAGTTCGAGCACTAGATTGACCCGTCATTAGTTAACTTCTTCTTTTGATCCCTTTTTTTCTCGTGCGTGCATCCGTGAGATTTTCACTGCTTATTGCCACCTTTACTGCCGAAGGACCCGTTGCTCTCACCAGAGTTGTCACGGAGTTTTAGGCGTACAAGTCATTCCTCCTCAGTGAGGAGTAGATGACCCTGCATTCTTCTTCCGCTGGCAAGCCCCATGATCCACATTGAAAAATCATCGATGGATTCACCATCCTTAAAGCGGATCTCCGATTGCTCCTTCTGCAACTACTCGATGTTGGACTCCCCACTCGCTGCACACCAACCTGACGGGATTCGATCCCCTCTTAGGGCGACTGCGGTGCGCTTGATGGAGAGAGATGCCAGCATCTCTGGAGGCACAGACCGCAGTATGGCGCAAACACTAATCGATCCTCTCGATAATCGATCGTATCTGCTTCCTCCGGCTCAACGGCATGCCACAATCCTTGCGCCTGTAGGTTGATGCACATCAACAAGGTCCACTAGTTGTAGTTGGACCTTGTCAGCATCAGGTACTGCACAGAGGCGGTCGTCTCCTTGATCACTCGCTCAATGACAACTCGAGGTTCGTCTTCGCGACGTTGGCCTCTTAGTGGCAGTGATGGAGATGCCAACACTCGGCGGTGACGTGGAGGAGTAAGTGAGCCTGCCCGAGATGGACCCCACGATGTTTGTATTTTCGCGCTTTGCATTTTCTTCTGCTTGAAACCTGAAACCTGTGTGTTGTTAAGTCGACGTTTTAACCAATTGAGCTATTCAACTTGGCTTCGATAAAGTTATCTCCTCTGCAATGATATACCACCGGTAGATTAAACCAGGCTCTGATACCACTTGTTGTCTTTTGACAATCGACGTTGGTGAGAGAAAATCGTTGACGGAGAAAACAGTGGAAGGAAATTTGTTGGAAAAATATGAAAATAGAATGCTAAGAAAATAACAAAGAGAAGGAAACTTGAGATTTGACTTTGTTGAAAAAAGCGGTTTTTGGTTTCTCATTACATTCACTCGTTTAAATAACTATTCTACCCTAAAAATACGAAATACGAAAATATTTAGTTATATGTAAAATAGTTATACGAAAATATTTGGGATATGGTTTCTCATTACATACGCGACGTTCTATTGGGGGGTGTAAGGCGCCGTTAGTTGGTTTGGAGTTCCATCACGGTTAAGTCATTCTATACCAAATACGAAAATATTTTTTTTTGAGTTTTGCTTCAAAATAGAAGAAAATAAATGATAATAGAGATGATAAAAAATAAAGAAAGAAAAAGAAAGGAAATAACATAAATGAAAATTTTGCTCGAGAATTACGATCAAATGACATAATTTTGGGGTCACGTATTTGAGGTCGCGCATTTGTCGTATTTCTCGTACAATAGCATAATTTGGGGGGGGGGAGGGGAGAAACGAACGTCGCGTATTTCGAGAATCGATTTACGACAACCAAGATGGCGTCATATTCCCCGACTTTTGGGAGGTGTGTTATGAAGTCCAGAGACACACTTTCTCAAGGCCTTGTTGGTACGGGTAGAGGTTCCAAGAGTCCCGAGACTTTGGCTTTCTCGACTTTGTCCTGTTGGCAGATGAGGCACGTCTTGGTGTACTACATGATGTCGTCCTGCATATTTGGCCAGAAGTACCATTTTTTTTATTAAGGCATATGTTCGTTGCCACCTAGGGTGTTCGGCCCACAAAGTATCATGACATTCCTGAATGAGCTTCTTCCTCAATTCTCCTATTCTTGGAACGTATAATCTGCTTACCTTTATCATTAGAAGGTCTCCCTCGACCCAAAACTGTCGTGTCTTCCTAGCTTTGGCTAGTTCAATGACGGCTTTGGGCAATGGGTCTTTATGTAAATGTTATTTGATGATGTCGCACATCGATCCATCGATCTTACTTGAGTGAATATGGGCTAACATGCACAAGGCCACATGTTCGCCCTTCTGACATAGCACGTCGGCTGCTTGGTTACTCTTTCCTGCCTTGTGTTCAAATTTGAAGTTGAATTCAGCCAACGATTCCTGCCACCTGGCTTGTTTTGCCGTCAATTTCAGTTGATCGAAGAAGTGGCAAATGGCACTGTTATCCATCTTCACTACGAATTGTGATCCCAAGAGGTACTATCTCCAGACTCATAGGCAATGAACCACAACCAGCATTTCTTTTTCGGAGACAGCGTACCTCCTTTCAGCATCATTGAGCTTTTGACTTTCATAAGCGATGAGGTGGCCTTCTTGAATAAGGACAAAGTCGGAAGCATCTGTCTCTATTTCAAATGGTTTAGTAACATCTACTAATCCGAGGACAAGACCCTTCATTATGGTTGCCTTCAGATGTTCAAAGGTCATTTGACATTTATTTGACCACGACCAAGGGTGGTCTTTCTTCAGGAGTTCTATTAATGGGGCGGCTCGTCGTGAAAACCTTTCGACGAACTGCCTATAGTAGTTTGCCAATCCTAGGAAGGATCGCACATCGGATACGGAAGTAGGGATTTTCCACTCTTAGCTTTTATCTTATCGCTATCCATACCGATCTGTCCACAAAGGCCCCATATCTTGTTAAGCCAAAGGGCATTATCAAGAACTCAAAGGCCCCATATCTTGTTACACACGTCGTCTTGGGCTCGTCCCCTTCGGCGATACGTACTTGGTAGTACCCTGATCGTAAGTCCAACTTCGTGAAGTATTTGGCCCCGTGAAGCTGGTCAAACAAGTTGGATATTATCGATAATGGGTATTTGTTGTGCACCGTCACCTTGTTTAAGGCTCTATAATCTATGCACAGACGCAACGTCCCATCCTTCTTTTTCTGAAATAGTATGGGGGCTCCGTAAGGTGCCTTTGCCAAGTGGATGAATCCTGCTGTCAACAATTCATCTAGTTGTTTCCTCAATTCGGCTAGCTCAGGGGGAGCCATTCGGTATGCATTCTTCGCTGGGGGGTTAACTCCGGGGAGGATTTCACTTTAGTGATCAGTGCCTCGACGGGGCGGTGGTGTTTGTGGTAAGCTCTCTGGCATTATGTCATCATAACTGTCTAGTACATCCTTGATTTCGCTTGGAATAGTTTCCTTAGTGATCATTCCTTCCATCAGGGGTATAGCAATAAATGTAGGTTCCTCTCGTGCGAGTCCGCTTTTCAATTGTATGGCCGAGATCATTCTAAGATTACCTAGTTGCTTGATGCTTGCAGTTATTACTATGGGGTTGTGGTCGGTGATCACCTAGCATTTTGCTAGTGGCATTGGGATAACTTTGTGTCTAGGAGGAAGTCCATCCCAAGTACCACGTCGAAGTTGTCCATGCGAACCATGACAAGGTCCATTTCTCCTGTCCAGGTCCCTAATATGAAGGGGACTCTTTTGGAGACTCCAACAATAAGCAAGGCGTCGGAGTTGACAACTTTAATTTTTTCGGGGTCCTTTTCTATGGTGAGTCCCAATCTTCGTGCTTCTTGGTCGGCAATGAAGTTGTGGGTCGCACCTGAGTCTATCAAGGTGCTCTTGCTTGATCGAGAGTTTATTGTTGCATCTATGAACATGAGCCCTTTCTTTATTATCTCTTTTGGGTCGACCTTTNTAACTGTCTAGTACATCCTTGATTTCGCTTGGAATAGTTTCCTTAGTGATCATTCCTTCCATCAGGGGTATAGCAATAAATGTAGGTTCCTCTCGTGCGAGTCCGCTTTTCAATTGTATGGCCGAGATCATTCTAAGATTACCTAGTTGCTTGATGCTTGCAGTTATTACTATGGGGTTGTGGTCGGTGATCACCTAGCATTTTGCTAGTGGCATTGGGATAACTTTGTGTCTAGGAGGAAGTCCATCCCAAGTACCACGTCGAAGTTGTCCATGCGAACCATGACAAGGTCCATTTCTCCTGTCCAGGTCCCTAATATGAAGGGGACTCTTTTGGAGACTCCAACAATAAGCAAGGCGTCGGAGTTGACAACTTTAATTTTTTCGGGGTCCTTTTCTATGGTGAGTCCCAATCTTCGTGCTTCTTGGTCGGCAATGAAGTTGTGGGTCGCACCTGAGTCTATCAAGGTGCTCTTGCTTGATCGAGAGTTTATTGTTGCATCTATGAACATGAGCCCTTTCTTTATTATCTCTTTTGGGTCGACCTTTCATTGGAGGGCTGACAAGAATTTAAGCGCACCCATTCGGGGGTTGTCCTAATCTTCCCTCCTGTCTGGCGTAGTCTCGACTCCTATGTTATTGCTCTCTTGAATAGACACTTGGAGTGCACTAAGAGAAGCTTGATGAGGACAGTAGGACAGTTTGTGGGGGCCTTTACACAACAGGCATTGTAAAGGTGCCGTCGGGTAGTTCTTTTGAGGGTAAGGTCCTCGAGATGTCCCCGCTTGGTTATTCTGAGGAGGTCTATCTGTCCTCCCACTTGGTCTTTCGTTACTTATGTTTAGTCTATTAAGGCCTTCATTTCGATGACTTGGCGGTCTATATGTTTTGCCCCCAGTGTTTGGGGCTTGTGTTGTTCTTCTTTGGAAACTCGCTTCGTTCCCAAAGTCTAGGAGTCTCTCGGTGCTGACGATTGCGGTAGCTAGGTCTTGAACCTTTTTCTCGTGTATTTTAGTTTTGGCCCACGATTGTAACCCATTTATAAAGAAAAATACATTGTCTNGCCGAGATCATTCTAAGATTACCTAGTTGCTTGATGCTTGCAGTTATTACTATGGGGTTGTGGTCGGTGATCACCTAGCATTTTGCTAGTGGCATTGGGATAACTTTGTGTCTAGGAGGAAGTCCATCCCAAGTACCACGTCGAAGTTGTCCATGCGAACCATGACAAGGTCCATTTCTCCTGTCCAGGTCCCTAATATGAAGGGGACTCTTTTGGAGACTCCAACAATAAGCAAGGCGTCGGAGTTGACAACTTTAATTTTTTCGGGGTCCTTTTCTATGGTGAGTCCCAATCTTCGTGCTTCTTGGTCGGCAATGAAGTTGTGGGTCGCACCTGAGTCTATCAAGGTGCTCTTGCTTGATCGAGAGTTTATTGTTGCATCTATGAACATGAGCCCTTTCTTTATTATCTCTTTTGGGTCGACCTTTCATTGGAGGGCTGACAAGAATTTAAGCGCACCCATTCGGGGGTTGTCCTAATCTTCCCTCCTGTCTGGCGTAGTCTCGACTCCTATGTTATTGCTCTCTTGAATAGACACTTGGAGTGCACTAAGAGAAGCTTGATGAGGACAGTAGGACAGTTTGTGGGGGCCTTTACACAACAGGCATTGTAAAGGTGCCGTCGGGTAGTTCTTTTGAGGGTAAGGTCCTCGAGATGTCCCCGCTTGGTTATTCTGAGGAGGTCTATCTGTCCTCCCACTTGGTCTTTCGTTACTTATGTTTAGTCTATTAAGGCCTTCATTTCGATGACTTGGCGGTCTATATGTTTTGCCCCCAGTGTTTGGGGCTTGTGTTGTTCTTCTTTGGAAACTCGCTTCGTTCCCAAAGTCTAGGAGTCTCTCGGTGCTGACGATTGCGGTAGCTAGGTCTTGAACCTTTTTCTCGTGTATTTTAGTTTTGGCCCACGATTGTAACCCATTTATAAAGAAAAATACATTGTCTTTCTTTGATGTGCCCCTGATATCTAGCATCAGGGTCGAGAACTGTCTGACATAGTCCCTTATGCTTCCAGTTTGTTTCAGGGTTATTAGTTTTTCCATTGCGATATGTTCTACGTTTTCGGGGGAAAATTGGTCCCTAAACTCTCTCTTGAGGTTNGCGAACCATGACAAGGTCCATTTCTCCTGTCCAGGTCCCTAATATGAAGGGGACTCTTTTGGAGACTCCAACAATAAGCAAGGCGTCGGAGTTGACAACTTTAATTTTTTCGGGGTCCTTTTCTATGGTGAGTCCCAATCTTCGTGCTTCTTGGTCGGCAATGAAGTTGTGGGTCGCACCTGAGTCTATCAAGGTGCTCTTGCTTGATCGAGAGTTTATTGTTGCATCTATGAACATGAGCCCTTTCTTTATTATCTCTTTTGGGTCGACCTTTCATTGGAGGGCTGACAAGAATTTAAGCGCACCCATTCGGGGGTTGTCCTAATCTTCCCTCCTGTCTGGCGTAGTCTCGACTCCTATGTTATTGCTCTCTTGAATAGACACTTGGAGTGCACTAAGAGAAGCTTGATGAGGACAGTAGGACAGTTTGTGGGGGCCTTTACACAACAGGCATTGTAAAGGTGCCGTCGGGTAGTTCTTTTGAGGGTAAGGTCCTCGAGATGTCCCCGCTTGGTTATTCTGAGGAGGTCTATCTGTCCTCCCACTTGGTCTTTCGTTACTTATGTTTAGTCTATTAAGGCCTTCATTTCGATGACTTGGCGGTCTATATGTTTTGCCCCCAGTGTTTGGGGCTTGTGTTGTTCTTCTTTGGAAACTCGCTTCGTTCCCAAAGTCTAGGAGTCTCTCGGTGCTGACGATTGCGGTAGCTAGGTCTTGAACCTTTTTCTCGTGTATTTTAGTTTTGGCCCACGATTGTAACCCATTTATAAAGAAAAATACATTGTCTTTCTTTGATGTGCCCCTGATATCTAGCATCAGGGTCGAGAACTGTCTGACATAGTCCCTTATGCTTCCAGTTTGTTTCAGGGTTATTAGTTTTTCCATTGCGATATGTTCTACGTTTTCGGGGGAAAATTGGTCCCTAAACTCTCTCTTGAGGTTTTCCCACGAGTCGATGGTGCACAATCCATTCTCGATGTCTTGCACCTTCGTACGCCACCAAAGTTTTGCATTGTCTATGAGATGCATTGAGGCNTCCTTTTCTATGGTGAGTCCCAATCTTCGTGCTTCTTGGTCGGCAATGAAGTTGTGGGTCGCACCTGAGTCTATCAAGGTGCTCTTGCTTGATCGAGAGTTTATTGTTGCATCTATGAACATGAGCCCTTTCTTTATTATCTCTTTTGGGTCGACCTTTCATTGGAGGGCTGACAAGAATTTAAGCGCACCCATTCGGGGGTTGTCCTAATCTTCCCTCCTGTCTGGCGTAGTCTCGACTCCTATGTTATTGCTCTCTTGAATAGACACTTGGAGTGCACTAAGAGAAGCTTGATGAGGACAGTAGGACAGTTTGTGGGGGCCTTTACACAACAGGCATTGTAAAGGTGCCGTCGGGTAGTTCTTTTGAGGGTAAGGTCCTCGAGATGTCCCCGCTTGGTTATTCTGAGGAGGTCTATCTGTCCTCCCACTTGGTCTTTCGTTACTTATGTTTAGTCTATTAAGGCCTTCATTTCGATGACTTGGCGGTCTATATGTTTTGCCCCCAGTGTTTGGGGCTTGTGTTGTTCTTCTTTGGAAACTCGCTTCGTTCCCAAAGTCTAGGAGTCTCTCGGTGCTGACGATTGCGGTAGCTAGGTCTTGAACCTTTTTCTCGTGTATTTTAGTTTTGGCCCACGATTGTAACCCATTTATAAAGAAAAATACATTGTCTTTCTTTGATGTGCCCCTGATATCTAGCATCAGGGTCGAGAACTGTCTGACATAGTCCCTTATGCTTCCAGTTTGTTTCAGGGTTATTAGTTTTTCCATTGCGATATGTTCTACGTTTTCGGGGGAAAATTGGTCCCTAAACTCTCTCTTGAGGTTTTCCCACGAGTCGATGGTGCACAATCCATTCTCGATGTCTTGCACCTTCGTACGCCACCAAAGTTTTGCATTGTCTATGAGATGCATTGAGGCTACTATCACTTTTATGTCGTCGGTACAAGTCGTTGTGGCTTTGAAGTACTGTTCGACATCAAAGATGAAGTTCTTTAACTCTTTGGCGTCCTAATCGCCTTTGAAGAGTCTGGGGTCTGGGAACTTCAGTTTGTTGAATCCTGTATGAGTTTGCCCAGCCGTAACATTCTCCACGGCTTTCATGGTCACCCCAATTCGGGTGTTCATGTCGGCTATCTTTTCTTGGATGACATCGGTCGTTGTTTTGAATTCGTCAGCTAATCCATTGAACAAACTCATCATGGTATTTTGTAGCACGTCGAACTCTTCGCCACGTCTCTCCTTGTGCGTGATAGAGCTATCAGGGCTACCAGAAGGTCTTGAGCTGCTCGTAAGAGCAACTCTTTCTTTCAGCGAGAACACTCGAAACATTAGTTCTGAGATTGACAACACATCCAGGCGGTTGCCCATTGCGTCGATTTCTACGATTTTTCCATTCAATTCCGTCACCCGTGCTTCTAAGAAGCGGATGGTGTCAGGGACTTCTTTGAGGAACAACATTTCCTCCTCTATTAAAGTAAGCCGGTCGGCATGTGATTTGGGTGTCGACTTTGTCATCGACATAGTTTCAGTTTTCTATGTCACGGAGTTAACAAAGCTCTGATACCACTTGTCACAATCGCACTCTTGATGGCAGCGGACTTGCGATTGTGCGGCACTCACTTTCCAACGACAAGTGAGCTAAGCCAATTCGTTCTTACGTCGCCTACGGTCAAGCGACGTATGCTCAAGCCTCTGGCCTCGGTTTAAGAAGAAGGTTTTAGAAAACGAGGGCAGAGAGAGATTTTGAAAGAGACGTTATATAAGCAATCAAGAGAGTAAAAAAGTACCCCACGAAAAGTGTTACCCTTTAGAGTACGACTCTTCTTTCAGAACACACAATACAGAAAACTAATCAAAAGTACTACTTTCTGAACACATAGTCCTTGAAAACGACCAACAACAAAGAAAGTCGGACTACTCAACTTCCTCATCACACACACTTACACAAACTCGTTGAACACTCAATAATTCTCTTAACCCCTGAGCACCACTCAACTAGCTGAAAATGTGAGACGACTAAATGTACTAAAAAAACATAAAAAATACAAATAACAACAAATAATTGGGCTCGGGCTCTAGTATCATTCAATATAGAACACGATCAAGTCTCGGGAAATGGCGCATTAGTTATATCAACCTAATGAAATAATCCCACGATAGACGAAACACTGAAAGATAGACCAGTGGTGACCTCTATTTACGCCGGTCTTCAGATAAGGTAGTTGGAACCCATGCGTTAACTTACAACGCCCGACTACTCTGATCAAATGCTGGAGGAGACACGATCACACATTACATGCTAGAGACCATGATAATAATACGGGTGAGTTATCCTCTTTAACATTCATTGGATGCGAATTACAAGGCCACTAATCTGCTTTGTATTCGACCTTTACCTTCCATTGGATGATAATTTGAATAACACACTCTGGAAAGTTATCGACCCTTGTAGACACCGTAGAAAATGCAAAGATGGGGAAGACTTAGCGTGTGGCGGATCCTCTTTTTGGAGTGGCTACCCATTGCTCTTTTTGGAGTGGCGGATTATTGGTTTTCTGTGTAATATACATTGCTAATTACCCACAATTCCTATTACCGGGAGACAGGAAAGAAAGAAAAAGAAAGAGGCTTTCCGCATATTATTTATTTTTTTGCTCACAGTATATAACTTTGGTAGGGAGAAGTTGACAACTAGTCATATCCCTCTACAGTACGAGGCATTCATGTTTGGCAGGCCTAGACATGATTTTTCCGAAACGTCATACTTCCTAGAAATACAAAAGTAAAACACTAGAACATGGAAAAACAGAAAAGATTTGGCCTGTCATGGGCAACACGCCTTGGACGAGCCTTACCGTGACAACTAGCACACACCATATTGTCCTGCCAGTGAGGTAGCACCTACACCTTTGACACTAGTTATCACTATGTAGAGCTAGCAACCAAGTCTTGTGAACAGTAAGAGTCATTCATCTAGAGCTTAAAATAAAGTCCTTGGTCTCCTACTAGGTCGAGCCTCCGATGAGAGCTTACAAGTAGCATAAGTTGTCTACATTTTCCTTTTCAGATGTATGATGCTGCTGGTCAAGATGTGGGGTGGTCGGGAGTTCAGTAGCACAGAGAGATGAGATGTCGACCTGGGGCGTTTGTCTTGTCCATGTGTTTGTAGTTGTCATATTAGATTTACATCTTTTGTAATTCAACCCTATTCCATCTTTAATGAGCAAACTGAAATATGTACATGTATTCAATTTTAAATTTGCGGTTTAAATCNTTATTTCTCTCATTAATTTAGAGAGGGAGAAATGAATTTTGTGGAAATGGGTGGCAGAGAGTGTAAATTAAGGAATATCTCCGTTGGTATGAAGCCTTTTGGGGAAGCCCAAACAAAGTCACGAGAACAAAGTGGACAATATCATACCATTGTGGAGATCCGTGATTCCTACCCGTTTTCTCATACATTTATGTTGCATTGCTTAGTCCATCAGTCACGTCTAACTTTTCGTGCCACAAAATTTAGGTTGTGACGTACTAACGAGATACTATTAGACAATAATAGTGTAGACTGTTGGATGATGGAAGTCCCACATCGGCTAATTTAGGGAATGATCATGGGTTTATAAGTGAGCAAAGCCATGAGAGCTTATGCTAACTCCATTGGTATGAGGCCTTGCACTTTGTTCGAGGGGAGGTGTTGGATGATGGAAGTCCCACTTTGTTCGAGGGGAGGTGTTGGATGATGGAAGTCCCACATCGGCTAATTTAGGGAATGATCATGGGTTTATAAGTGAGCAAAGCCACGAGAGCTTATGCTCACTCCATTGGTATGAGGCCTTTTGGGGAAGCCCAAAGCAAAGCCATGAGAGCTTATGCTCAAAGTGGACAATATCATACCATTGTGGAGAGTCGTGTTCGTCTAACATAGACAATCAATATGGAAAGCATACAGAAAAAAGAAACTCTTATTGAGGAAAGAGTATCGTAGGTAATTTACTTATATGAGTATACAGTATTAGAGGTCATTTAGTTATATGTAAAATAGTTGAGGCAGTCACTCATTCAGCTTTGATGGGCTCTGTAGTAAGACCATATCCCAAGGAGAAAAGAGGATCATAGTTAGGATCTCCAAAGTTCATTGGCAATTGATCAACAGTCTTGAACCACGTTTGGGGAAGTTTTCCAGTAAAACCGTAATCTCCAAACAATACATCAGTAATGCCTTTTCCTTCAGTTCCTGGAAGCCAAGCAGCAACAAGTGCATCCATTGAAGAAATATAAGGTTCGATTACTACAGGCCGTCCTGAGAATATAATAACTACACATTTCATTGCGCCACAAACATCTGTGATGGTGCTTGGACCAGGGTCGGGAATTGTCAAATTCAAGCTATCACCATTAGTTTCTGCATATGGATACTCTCCCACTACAACAATGCCATAAGCAAACTCATGTGATTGGAGACTATCCTTATTTGGTTGTTCCTCAAAGGTAACTTCTGTTTCAGGATCAACCGTTTCTTTTATAGCATCAAGCACAGTTGTACCTAACAAAAGGAGATGATATAAATATCATACACAATGTCCCAATAATTTATAAGGAAAAACTTCACAATTATATTGTAATATTTTCATACCACTTGTAAGGTTGTTGCCACTAGCTCCTTGCCATTCGATAGTCCAACCACCACATTGATATCCAAGGTTGTTTGCATGGGTGCCAGCAACAAGTATTTTTTGTGCCTTCTTTGGAAGAGGAAGCAATGGTGTTGAAGTCGATTTTCCATTCTTTAATAACACTAGTGATTTTCTTACGGCTTCTCTAGCTAATTCTCTATGTTCCTATTGTGAGAAAAACATGAGTTAAAACATAATTTCTATATTTTATTTCATAATATTAAAGACATATTCCATATAGTTACCTTTTTACCAATCTCATTAACCAAGCTGTAGTCAGCTAATGGGTTCTCAAATAAACCCATAACAAATTTGACTCTCAAAATTCTCTTCACTGCATCGTCAATTCGACTCATAGGAATTATATTAGTCTTTACCAAGTAGGTAAGGTCATCGATGAATTCTGTGTAGTTGTACGGTACCATTATCTGTATTGAAAGGTCTATAAATGAGCAGATAATTGTTTGTTGAAATACATTTTAAAGTGTTGAGCATATTACTAACCATGTCAACACCAGCCGTAACGCTTGCTATGATGGAATATGTATAATTAGCATGTGGTGGAGATGTAATCCTATCAATACCCTGCCAATCTGAGATCACAAAGCCCTAAAAAGACCGAAGCAATATTAAGCTCACTTTTTATCAAATCATCAAATGTTTGCAACAAAGTGACAATCACAAAGTAGAATCAAGAACCCATATTACCCTAAAATTAAGAGTGTTCTTGAGAAAGTCAGTAAGGAGTTCTTTGTGGGCATGCATTTTCTCTCCATTCCAACTTGAATAAGAAGCCATAACGGTTGCAATTCCCTTAATGATCGAGTGATAGTAACCTGGCATGTGAATGCTAAGTAAGCTATGTCTGTCTATTACTGTGTCGTTCTCGTTGATACCCTTAGTTGTTCCACCATCACCAACGTAATGTTTTGCACACCCTGCCACTTTGTCTCTACGCATAAATAAATGAAAATAGTGGTTATTTTCAACACCTATACGGATAAGGAAATTGATTAATATTTGAAGACTCACTTCCCACCGACATATGGAACACCCTTGGGAGAATCAGGTGGAATCTCTCCTTGTAAACCTAGTATGATCTCAGTCATTTCTTGAACAATCTTAGGGTCTTCACTGTAGCTTTCATAACATCGACCCCATCGCGGATCTTTACAAACCTAATTAAAATACAAAAACCTCCAAAATAAATCACATGACATAACAAACAACAAATAGTAACAGAAGTGTTAAGATGATCTTTATCTATTGAAACAAAAAGTTTCAAGTTACCGCTATACAAGGCGCAAAAGCATAAGGAATGCCAGTAGCTCTGACTTCAAGTGCAGTAGCACTCCCAATATTCTTCACGAGTTCAGGGTCTCTGTTTGTTTAATCAAAGGGAAATCATTTTTACATGGATGAATAAGCTATATGATTAGTGTTGAATAAAAATAAAAAATAGAAAGGGAGTATTTATGTAACCTAGTAGCTCCAAGTCCAACGTTGTGAGGGAAGATGGTTGCATTATAGACATTGTTGTGGCCATGAACAGCATCAATTCCATATATCATTGGAATTCCTAGCCTACTCGACAAAGCTCCTTTTTGGATTTCATTCACCATGTCCACCCAATCCTTAGCTGCAGCATCCTTCGATGGGGCACTACCGCCACCACTCAATACACTCCCTACATTTAATATTATATTGTTCAGTATTAGTATTTTAAGAGAGCGAGGAGAGCATTAGATTTGGAGTAAGATATTTACCAATGAAATAGTTTTTCATGACATCAGCCGAAGCATTAACCCTTTCAATTTGCACCATTTGACCTATTTTTTCCTCCACAGTCATCCGACCAAGTAGATCGTTGATTCGGACATTTAATGGTTTCGTTGGATCTTTGTATTTGAGCTGTTCTCCTGTTCCCAATGTCTCCGACAAAAACATGAGAAAAAATCCCATTAAAACAATGAGAACCTTGGTCATCTTGGATGGATCCTTGGCTGAACCCCAACTCTAAAATAGAATTAACAAGCAAAACAAACTTTAATTACATTGTCTTCTTAATAGCTAGTGAAGCCACTTAAATGAATACAAAATTCTTAAAGGTAATTACCTTGAACAACACTACCAATCAATCTTATAAATAACCTAAGAGAAAATGGCCAGAAAAAGTACCTACAAAAATTACCGAGGGACAACAAAAGGAGTATTGAACACAAAACAATCCTTCTCTGCCAGGAATAAGAGTGGGATGTAGAGAAGACCCGATTTGTGTGCATATAATTTTTGAAGTATTTATACAATAAGTTTTTATGGTATTCCTATTTTTTATCCTTCTCGGTTAAAAAATAGCCATTCAGATCACAATGCTAATTTTAGTGAAATTTGTTGCACCCTTTTTTTTTTTTTTTCTCTTATTTATCTATTTATAATTAAGTTGCAAATTTAGTTTTTATGACGTGTGGGTGTGGAAAGCTAGAAGTGAGTGAATTGCACGTAGAGATAGGCAAGGGCTTATAATTTAATTGGTTGAAAAGTCTTCGTCCTTTTGTTAGCTGCTTTTAGATCAACGCACCTTCATGTATAGTCTATGTCGTTAAATGCCACTACTATATTGAGTATGTTTCGTGAACATGCATTCAATCCATTAGTGACTTTTAATAATAAAATGGGTTTATGAAGTTTTATCAAATTTGAGACAAAATTTTAATTTTATTGCAACTAATAGAGTCGTTACTATATGCATGACATGATCTTTTTATACGAAAATATTCATAAATAATTTATAAAACGATGTCATGGAATTAAACGTTTGCATTAAATGCCTCAACAAAGCAACAAAATATATGAAATGTGAAATATAAATAACAAGAAGAAAAGATTATAATGATGCCCTAATCTAACCGAAGAGCTACCAAACAAATAAAATGTCACTATCCTAACACATTTCATGGTCTGCACCTCAATGTCACTGTCATCCGTACAGAGGTGCCTTTCCCATCCGTACAGAGGTGCCTTTCCTTTACTAGAAATATAAGAATAGTACAAGGCTAGGGTATTTTTAGAAATACTTAGTACGTGACGCACGCATGGGATGAGAGAATGCAAATACATACAAAATGATGAGACCTACATTTAAAATTGTCTTCTCTTAGGCGACTTTCCAATCTGATCAAATTGGATGTGTAATACTTCTCTACACATGACCCACAGGTGCGAGCATGGGCTCATAGGTGGACTCGCATACCCCCTGGGCCTACTAGTTGGGCTAGCTTCTCTCGGCTGTTGCTAGAAATCCAGAGGAAATAGCAACCATTACTACATGGTAAAAATCATGGTCATTTCAATTGTACACGTCCGTACTATCATAAAAGAAGTATCCTGATACACGTGAACATACAATTATGCATAAGGTCCCCTTATTTTCCATCCTAATAAATCATGCAAGGCAACCTAACAAGGATCATGGTGTTCCAAATGTTTCAACTGGATCTATTATACGATCCAAAACCAAAAAGATTCAACAAGCATTCATTCTTCATCTACAAAATTGGATAGGCTTGGTTTAACCACTATTTTATGTGTTACAAGCTGATTCGATTGAGAGAGGATTATTTAGAGCTTCAAAAGTAAATATTTGACCAGTTAAGCATTGGATAAAATATCTTATAAATTGCTTCTTATAAAATTTTATTTATTATTTTTTCATAATTTCTTGGAGTGGACCAGAGGGTGGTAAGTCACTTAAATGACTTCTTTTTTAGGAGATGGAGTGAGAGTAAATTATGGCCTTCTTTTGTATTTATTTGAAGAGTTCATTTTTTTGTTTTGTGGTGAGAGTTGAAGCATTGGATAAAATTTCTATAAATTGCATTTGATTGATGAATTCTTATAAAATTTTATTTATTATTTTTTCATAATTTCTTTTAGTGGGCAAGAAGGTGGGAAGTCACTTAACTGATTTCTTTTTTAGGAGATTTAAAGGGGAGTGAGAGTAAATTATGCTTGTTTTGCGGTGAGATTATAAATTCACATATGAAATTGAGCTCTCAAATCAATTTGAGTATATTTTTGTGTTTGTGATAGATTGCATTATTTTTGCCATTTCTAAGTTTGTGATAGATTGCATCTGAGCTTGATCAAATTTGATTGGGGAGTGACTCAGAATAACGTTCCAAATCTTGATCTTTCATTAAGAGGTAATCTAATTCCAGCTTATCTCTTGATTGACCCGAATTTTGTATAAGGAAGAGTTAATTTTTTTTATTCAAGGTTATTACTTCAACAAAAAGTTTGGATCGTTCAGAGATTAGGGTTGTCTTATCAATTTGGTATGAGAGCCTAGGTTGCATTTTTGTTTTTGTGATCACTCTGATTTTATCTTTTATTTATGCCATTGTTTATCTTTTTGATAGATATGTCCATTTATTTTATTGCTGTCATTTCCACTTTTTTTTCTAATCTTTTGACTTTGTTCTCATTTTATTGTTAAAGATTATATTTCTATCTTGAAAAAAAAAAAAATTAGAAATTTGCTCCTTAATACTGTGATTATAAATCTTTATCATTCAACCGTTTGCATGTTTATTTGAAAATCAAATAAACTTCGATTCACATTTTTTCTTAAAAGATTATATATATTTTCATAATTTACACTTTCTTTCTCAATTTGCCTAAATTCGGTCAAAAAGAAAGATTATTCTCATAGTCAAAATCTTAATGACCTTTCTTTTTCTTAATTTATTTTTTAGTCTACAATTCTTTCCAAATATATGTGTCTCTTATTTGTTTGATCATTTTTATTTTATTTTGGTGTTATTAATTTATCTTGATTTTCTTCGATAGCTTCCTATTATCATAATTGCTTTATTCATATATTAGACTACCTTGATCATAATATAGTCACTTGCCCAAATAGTCTATCTTGTGTGTAATAAACACGAGTGTCCCTAAGTGTAAAATCAGTGAGATGAGTGTGTGAGGTCCTAAATGTATTTAACTACTGTTTGTACAATCATGAACCAAGACGGAGAAAATGGAGGGTAGATCAATGAAGCTAGGTGGAGAGAAGCACAGGTCGGAACCATTATTCGTTTGAATCAAGTTAGTAGTACGTTGACAAACTGGATGGAACGAATTAAAATAGCTTTAGGTAATCTTCAAGGAAGGGAAGTACTATTGAACGAAGGAGTTGAAAATGAGGAACATGACAATATCACCCTTTTAGCGGGACATAGTCCTAGGGGAGGAAGAGGCAGAAGAAGAGGTAGAGAAATTTTTGCACAAAAAAGATTTGAGAGGGAGTACCAATATGAGAGAGGAGAAGAAAGAGGAGTCGGGGGAGTAAAGCTTAAAATTCCTACTTTCTATGGGAAATCCGATCCAGATGAGTATTTGCAATATGAGAGAAAAACTGAACATGTTCTCGATTGCAATAATTTCAATGATGAAAGAAAGTTGAAGTTTGTCGTGGCTGAATTTTGTGATTATGCAATTATATGGTGGACATCTTTGAAATCAAAAGGGAGAAATTATGAAAACCAGTTGAAACGTGGGAGGAATTGAAGACATTAATGAAAAAAAAGTACATTCCTAGCATTATTCTCGAGTACTCAAGCAAAAACTCTATACTTTGTAACAGGGATCCAAAAGTGTTGAGGAATATACAAAGAAATGGAGGTCCTTATGAATAGAGCATGCATTGATGAAGACAAGGAGGATACAATGGCTAGATTTCTTTGTGGTTAAATCGAAATCTTGCTCATCAAGTGGATAAGCAAGCGTACTTTGATATGCAAGAATTATTATACATTGCTGTCAAAATCACAAGGCAACTAGATTGGGAGAGAACTCCAAGAGGTATGCTATTTCTAAGTTTACTACTTTTAACCCTCGGAAAAAGGAGGCAAATATTGAAAAGATAGATTTCAAGGTTAGAGGCAAGTATGAACTTGACAAAAAAAACCAAGCTGAGAACTTCAAGGGTAAAGAAAAAGTGGAGGAATACAATGAGCTTCGAGAAAGAAATAGAGACATCAAATGTTGGAAATGTCAAGGAATTGGTCATATTAGTCGTGATTGTCATAACAAAAGAGTCATTATCATCAAGAATGGACAAGTTGTCGCAGTTAGTGAGGAAAGTGACCAAGATGAGCTAGTTGAAGAAGCAATCCAGGGGAATGAGGAGGAATTGGAAGATAGGGAGTCATTTGACACTTGTTACAAGAAGACTAATTAAAACTCAAGTTACGGAGAATGATGTTGATGATCAAAGAGAAAACCTATTTCACACAAGGTGTTTAGTAAATGAGACTCCTTGTAGTCTTGTTATTGATAATGGAAGTTGCACCAATGTAGTAAGTACCATGTTGATAAAAAGGTTGCAAATTCCAACCCAACATCATCCTAAACCTTACAAGCTTTAATGACTCAATGACAGTGGAACAATGAAGGTAGTTTCTCAAGCTTTAATATCTTTTATTTTGAGAAAATATAAAGATGAAGTTATTTGTGATGTGTTACCAATGCTTGCTGGAGACATATTGCTTGGCCGACCTTGAAAAGGTATTCTTTTATAAAAGATCGTAGAAAAACCACTAAAGTATTCTTTTATAAAAGATGGTAGAAAAACCACTCGTACTTTTGAGTTCTACAGATGTATTTGCTGGTCAATTAAAGTTGTTTGAGAAAGAAGAATTGAAAGAAAAACAAAAAAAAAAAATAGTAAAAAGAAAATAAAAAAAGAGATGAAATTGANAGGTAGGCATCAAAATTTCCAAAATATAATTTAAATAGATTATATTTTTTTTTTTATTTGTATATGTACAAGAAATTATATTTGGTCTCTAACGATGACAACTTGTCTTTATCTAGTATGTTCAATCTCTTTCACAGGAATTTGAGGACGTGTGCCAAGATGAAGTATCTAAAGGACTACCTCCTATTAAAGCTATCGAACATAAAATAGACTTCATTCCGAAGGCTATCATTCCTAATAGGTCAGCTTATAGAGTCAACTCAACTGAGATTAAAGACATTCAGAGGAAAGTAGAGAAGCTCATGGAGAAGGGCTATATACGAGAAATTTTGAGTCCATGTTTTGTACTCGTAATTAATTATTGGGATTTATGTCCTAAAGTCTTGTAATTAATTATTTAGTTTCTAACCATAAGTTCTATTATTTTATTTGAATTTAATTGTTATCCTTTGTATGGAAATCTAAGGTGAACAGTACGTGGTTAACATGCAAGAGGATCGTGTTTAAGTAATAGCTTAAAGGGTCTATATAGTATATGGATAAGGTTAGGTGCCTCATCCCTGTAACACTATTGATATGACTCACTTTATAATCGTTAAAAATGATTTGATTCAAATCGTTTATGTGAAGACATGTAAGTGGGGGTATTCTATACAACGAGTTTGTATAAGACTAGACCAAGAAATATTTTATTTCTCTTTATAAATTCGTTAATTGAGAAGATTAATATTTCACATAATGATCATATGCAACTCGATCTTAATCATGAGTGAGTTATGAACTCCTTCCTTTGAGGACTTGTCATTTAATTTGCATAGGCGAGAATAACACTTTTAGCCAATTCAATATGCCTAACATTTTAGGGACGGACCAAATAGGGAGTTGGGAACCTAATATCATGAGATGAATTCACTTCTTTCCATACAAGGAAAGTAGATGAGTTGTTCTCTTAAGTACTGATTTCGAGACTTGAACAATGGAGCCCCACCCTCTCATTGGCTTAAGAGGAACTTGGCTTATGATTGGATCATAAACAAATTGTCCATTAGAGAACTAGTGGTACTTAAGGTGAAAGATGTAATTACAAAGTTAAAATGAACTTTTGACACAATTGTAATTATGATGACTCGTGAAGGATTGACCTGCTTGTAATATATCAATGGACATAACTTTTCCTACAATTCATAAGAGTGCAACTGTAAGTCTACCGTGGTCATCTATAATTAATAAATGAAAATGGATTAATTAAAGAGTTTAATTAATTAATTTTGTATAATTGGAGCTTATAATCTTAGGTCCATAAGGTCCTTGGTAGCTCATAGTAACGCAAAAATGTTCAATTTAATTGAAAGAAAAATTTGAAGCGTTCAAATTTATATTTAATATATTAGATATATTAAATAAATAAATAAATAATAATTTAATTTCAAGGGTTCAAATTAATATTTAATATATTAGATGAGAAAAACTATATTAATTTGAAGGGTTTAAATTAATATTTAATAAATTAGATATATTAAAAGGGAAAACATATTTATTGTATTTAATACCATTAAATATTAAATCAATTATGTATATTGATACCTCAAATAAAAATATATTTAAAATTTAAATGAAATTCAAATTAGTTAAATATATATTATAATATCTTATAATATTTAAATATGATTTATAAAGATATTATATCTTAATATATTAGATATTCAAATATATTACTTGACAAATATTCTCCAAGAGTCCCTATAAATAAGGCTTTAGGGTTGACCCGAGTGCACACGAATCTCTCCCATTTTTTCTCGAGAATGAAACTAATCTCTAGAGAATTCTCTTGAAACTCTCTTTCTCCAATCCTTTTGGTATTTTCTTTCAACAAGCTCTCACAAGCCTTGACCTTGTGTTCGAGTCATAGCAAGGAAGATCTTGTGGAATGTGGAAGAACTTTCAAACTTGTAATACTTCAAAGAGTCTTGCAAACTATGGTTTCTACAAAAGTAGAGTTCTAATTGTTTTGTTTTAATTCTTAATAAAAATCAAAACGGTTCCCAATGCCTTCACTATATGGATGAAGAGTTCATTCTCCATCTTATTGGTGCCAAAGAAAGATTGAACATGGCGGATGTGCGTGGATTGTAGAGCCATCAACAAATTCACTGTAAAGTATCGACATTCTATTTCTAGGCTAGACGATATGTTTGATGAATTGCATGGTTCATGTCTATTTACAAAGATTGATTTGAAATTTGGATATTATCGAGTTAGAATGCATGTAGGAGATGAATGAAAAACAAGTTTCAAAACTAAGTTTTGATTCTATGAATGACTTGTTATGCCTTTTGGGTTAACTAACGCTCCTAGTATATTTAAGCGCTTACTGAATAATGTTTTGAGAGAATATTGGGGAAAACATGTTGGTGTGTATTTTGATGATATTTTAATTTATCCGAAGACTTTGCCTGAGNGACCTTGTGTTCGAGTCATAGCAAGGAAGATCTTGTGGAATGTGGAAGAACTTTCAAACTTGTAATACTTCAAAGAGTCTTGCAAACTATGGTTTCTACAAAAGTAGAGTTCTAATTGTTTTGTTTTAATTCTTAATAAAAATCAAAACGGTTCCCAATGCCTTCACTATATGGATGAAGAGTTCATTCTCCATCTTATTGGTGCCAAAGAAAGATTGAACATGGCGGATGTGCGTGGATTGTAGAGCCATCAACAAATTCACTGTAAAGTATCGACATTCTATTTCTAGGCTAGACGATATGTTTGATGAATTGCATGGTTCATGTCTATTTACAAAGATTGATTTGAAATTTGGATATTATCGAGTTAGAATGCATGTAGGAGATGAATGAAAAACAAGTTTCAAAACTAAGTTTTGATTCTATGAATGACTTGTTATGCCTTTTGGGTTAACTAACGCTCCTAGTATATTTAAGCGCTTACTGAATAATGTTTTGAGAGAATATTGGGGAAAACATGTTGGTGTGTATTTTGATGATATTTTAATTTATCCGAAGACTTTGCCTGAGCATATGAAGTATGTTAAGTTAGTTTTGTTACGCTTACAAAAGAGAAAGTTTATTCTAATTTAATAAGTGTAATTTTTGCATGGAAAAAGTTAACTTTTTTCCCTTCATTGTTCGGTAAAAATGGGGAGAAGTAGACAAAGAGAGTTTAAAAAATTAGGGATTGCCAGCACCTAAAAAAAATAGAAGGGAAGTTAGTAGTTTTCATGGGTTAGCAGGAGATTTATAAAAGATTTTAGCACATAGCTGCACCATTGAATACTTAGGGAAAAAAGAAAGTTGTTTTTAAATGGGGATATGCAAGAGAATGCATTCAATGAGTTTAAGAAGAAATTAACCAACCCTTTCATAACTTTGATAAAACATTTGAAATTAAGTGTGATGTAACTGGTTTAGATATAAACAATGAACTATCTTACCTATGATAAAAAAATTGTTTTCTTTAGTTCACACATTGCACGTGTGGCAAAACTACTGATGGCCCAGAGAATATGTGATCCATTATGAAAGTTTGAAGTATCTTAAGGGTCAAAGCAAATAGAACCGTAGACATGAAAAGTGGGTGGAGTTTATTAAAATATTTCCTGCATTATCTAGAAGGTACAATCTCTTTACTTCTATTAGTGTAAAAATTCTTGAATTTTAGCATATTAAAGAATTATATAGGGATGACCAAGACTTTGAAACTATTTATGCATCTTGTCTTGTAAGAAAGATAATTATTATATGTTTCATGAATTCCTATTTAAGAAAAGTAAGCTTTGTATTCTTAAATCTTCTATAAGAGATTTGCTTGTAAAAGAAGCATATCGTGATGACTTAATGAGATATTTTGGGATTAAAAAAACTCATAGTATGTTGCATGAATAATTCTTTTAGCTAAGGATGAATCACGATGTTCATAAGTTTTGTAGCCAATGTTTTAAATGCAAAGAAGCTAAATCTAGATCACAACCAAATGGATTCTATACTCCTTGGAAGGTACATAACCAACCTTGGACTAATATTTCTATGAAATTTGTTTTTGATTTTCCGCACACAAAAAGGGTAAATATAGTATTCTTGTTATGGTAGACAAATTTAGTTAAATGACTCATTTTATTGCATTCAACAAGGATGTTGCAAACTATGTTGCTGACTTATTCTTTAGAGAAGTAGTAAGATTACATGGAATCTCGAGAGTTATTGTTAGTGATAGGGATGTTAAATTTTTAAGTCACTCTTGGGAAGTATTTTAGGGTAAATTGGGTACCAAATTGTTGTTTTCAATTACATGTTTGATAGGAGGTGGTTAATAGAACATTAGAAGTGTTGCTCAGAGCTATTATTTCTCAGAATATTAAGTCTTGGGATGAATGTTTGTCATTTGTAGAATTTGCATATAATAGAGCAATTGATAGTACCACACATCGTTCTCCTTTTGAGGTTGTTTATGGATTTAATCCACCTATGCCTCTTGATTTTCTTCCTATTCCTTCTAATATTTTTGTGTGAAGTTGTAACGACCCGGGAAAAAAAGAAAAAGAAAAAGAAAAAAAGAAAAAAAACTCGATCGCCGAGTTTCGTGGACCCCACGAGAAACGACAGCCACACCTCGCTTAGCCTTCAGCCCACGACTCCCAGAATCGATCAGAATACCTGCAAACAGAGAAAAGAATGAAAAAACGAGAGAGAGAGAGAGAGAGAGAGAGAGATTTTGAATAACATCGACGAGTTTCCAATCCCACCAACGAGCCCCAAACCACCTTAAAACCGACGCCAAATGCTCAGTTTCCACCACGAGAAGGATCCCTAACGAAAGCACAATAACTCAAGGTACATTTTGTACCTTTTCGTAAGCGCCGTCATCGGTAACCGAGGTCGAAAAATTGGGTTATCCTAAACGTTCTTAGATCTGTGGTTTTAGGAACTTTTAGGCCACTAAACTTCGAGGAAGGAAAGAAGGACGACAATAGAGAGGAAAAGGAAGAAAGAGGACCGAAATCGACAACGGAAATGTCGCGGGAAGGAGAGAGAAAATGCGCCAGAAAATTGGCCGAAGTCGGGTAAGGAAGACGAGATCCACGGATCCAGGTCAACCTGAACCCAAAACCCGATAGAGCAGCCTGAATTCTTTCCCCTCGGCCTCTGCCTTCGGCCCAGCCTAACTACAACGGCCCAAACCTCAATCCAGCCCAGAAGCCACGATTCAGCTGAACCGACTCGAGACTAGACCCACAGTCCAATCGAACCGACCTGCAACCCATATACTTGCGGCCCAATCTAGTAAACTGAGGCCCAACAACCAGCCCGGCCCAGTAGCCTTCTGTAGCAGTCGACCCGAATCGGAGTGCGACCCGTGCCTCGACCCGACGCACATACGCGATGTGGCGTGCTCTGAGTTTTCCACGTAGCACACAGTGGTGTAGCCGGTCCCTCGTCTCGGCTCGGCAGCTCCTCGACAGCTCCCAACAGCTGTTCGGCTCAGCTCCCCCGTTTTCGGTCCAGTTTCCATTGTTTGACCCTCCCGGACCTAGGTATCCGAGGTCGTTTTAGAGCCGTATTCACATTTATTGAATTATTGGTAAATTAGTCGTGAAATACTAACGGAAGGTGGCAAACGGTGTGATAGGAAACAAACTCCAGCAATGTAGGAAGCAACTCTCACGGAACGAGAGCTTACGTTTAGCTAATTAGGGAATACTTCGGCCAAGGCCAACCAAGTAAGTTACCTTACTATAGGATAGGCTAAATATTGTTTGATTTATGATGATGAATGAGTATGACGTTAATTGTACGTAATTTATATTTCGATGCATGACGTACATGTTATATGATATGAATCCAACAACTAATCACTTCCATGTACCCGAACGAGCAATTACAAGAAGCAATAAAAAGAAGATTCTAGTATCAAATCAAGAAAATAATGGAGTGGCTGACATTGAAAAGTGATTAGAAGACTTGTCATTGATAGTTGAATTACCAATTAAGACAATTTATGAATGCCTTATTTTCTTCAATTTGTATTTAATAGCATTTGTAGTGATTTGTGGTTGGTGGTTGAACTTTATTATGTTAGGTTATCTTGTGAGTCTATTTAAAGGCATGTAATATTCAATGTTTTGGAATGAATTGTTGAATACAAACAAAACCTTTGTGTTTTCTTGATACCTTTTTGGTGTTATTCTTTTTTAAACCTTGCTTTAGGTTTGATGTTTAAACCGATTCATTGAATTAGTTTTGATCAAGCTAATTCTGGAGTGAATTGTCTTGGTATCTAAGAGTGACCATCATAGATTCCAAGTTCGATCTAAGAGTCATTCATCTTCTAACCAGCTCTTGGTTGGAATCAATCCGTTAAGTTAGCTTTCTCTGTGAGCGTTTTGCAAGGATTCTAGAAGGACCTCTAGCTTTGCAAATTCCAGCATTGTAGGCGCTTATCATTTGGTATCAGAGCATTTGGTCGACGTTCTTTGGCCGCTCTAGAGGTGAAATATCTTTATTGTTATTTTTTTCTATCAATTTTTTTTTCTCTCTCAGATTATCGAAAAAAAGAAAGAAAGAAGAATCAGTAGAAAAAAAAAAATCAGTTCTGAGAAAAAAAAAATTCAGTTTTTATCATTTATTTTCAAGCTCTTGATCCTTGAGATACTAGTCTTAGCTTGTTAGAATTGATCGTTGAATTGGTTATAATCNCCAGCCTTTACATTCTTGACCTAGTACCAAAAGCCTACCTTTGAGTGTTAAACACGAGTGTCGCTGAGTGAAATTTTTGTGAGAAGTGTGGAGAGGTCCCTTGATAACACAATGTCACATAATGGAGAAGCAGTACCACCAGTACCAGATCTTAATACAACCATTCTTCAAGCAATTCAAGGTATGATGGAAATGATGATGGAAGATAGACAAGAAAGAAGGGCGCAACAACAAAGACAAGAACGAACATTACAAGAAGATGAAGGTATAGTAGTACAAGAAAGACAAGTTGAAGGAAAATGGAGAGGAAGAAATAACCATGCAACTATTATGCAACCTAGAAGGATGGAAAGAGTACATGAAGATAGAGATGTGGGAGTTAAACTCAAAATCCCACCATTTTGTGGAACGGCAGATTCTGAGGTATACTTGCAATGGAAAAGAAAGATAGAACATGTATTTGATTGCAACACCTATAGTGAAAATAAGAAGATGAGACTTGCTATTGCCGAATTTACCAATCATGCCGGTGATTGGTACCAACATCTCAAATCCGAGAGAAGAAGAAAAGAGGAGGATCCAATAGAGACTTGGGAAGAACTTAACGAAGCCATGAGAAAAAGATATGTTCCAAAACATTATTAAAGAAATTTGAAAACTAAATTGCAAGGTTTGAGGCAAGGAACAAAAAGTGTGGCAGAATATTATCAAGAGATTGAGACTATGATGGAAAGAGAAAATGTTAGAGAAGAAGAAGAAGATACCATGTCTAGATTCCTTGGAGGTTTGAATCGAGAAATTGCTAATCTTGTTGACAGAAATCCATCACCATATCTGGAAGACATGTATCATTATGCTCTCAAAATTGAAGACCAATTGAAGGAAGAAAAAGAGCATTAAAAAAGGTACACATCAGGAACTAACACCTTTTCAAATTCTAAAATTTCGAACAAGGATAATTTTCTGAAAAAAAATGAATCGTTGTCACCAAAAGAAAAGTTTGTGGCTGCTAAAAGGGTGGAGGCTGAGAGTTCCACTTGTAAAAAGAATGAAGCTTCAAAGATGGTACAGGAGAAGTCTAGTTCTATTGAATGTTGGAAGTGCAAAGGGTTTAGACACATGAGCAAAGAGTGTGTTAATAAAAAAGTTATGGTGATAAGGAATGGTATACTTGATTCAGATGATGAATGTGAGGATCATGATTCACAGCTTGTAGAAGAAATCGCAGCATATGATGATGAGTATGTTGAAGAAGGTAATTCCATATCTTTGATCACAAGAAGGGTACTCAATGTTCAAATCAAGGAAGAGAAATTTGAAGATCAAANGTATAGTAGTACAAGAAAGACAAGTTGAAGGAAAATGGAGAGGAAGAAATAACCATGCAACTATTATGCAACCTAGAAGGATGGAAAGAGTACATGAAGATAGAGATGTGGGAGTTAAACTCAAAATCCCACCATTTTGTGGAACGGCAGATTCTGAGGTATACTTGCAATGGAAAAGAAAGATAGAACATGTATTTGATTGCAACACCTATAGTGAAAATAAGAAGATGAGACTTGCTATTGCCGAATTTACCAATCATGCCGGTGATTGGTACCAACATCTCAAATCCGAGAGAAGAAGAAAAGAGGAGGATCCAATAGAGACTTGGGAAGAACTTAACGAAGCCATGAGAAAAAGATATGTTCCAAAACATTATTAAAGAAATTTGAAAACTAAATTGCAAGGTTTGAGGCAAGGAACAAAAAGTGTGGCAGAATATTATCAAGAGATTGAGACTATGATGGAAAGAGAAAATGTTAGAGAAGAAGAAGAAGATACCATGTCTAGATTCCTTGGAGGTTTGAATCGAGAAATTGCTCATCTTGTTGACAGAAATCCACCACCATATCTGGAAGACATGTATCATTATGCTCTCAAAATTGAAGACCAATTGAAGGAAGAAAAAGAGCATTCAAAAAGGTACACATCACGAACTAACATCTTTTCAAATTCTAACACTTGGAACAAGGATAGTTTTGTGAATAGAAATGAATCAATGTCACCAAAAGAAAAGTTTGTAGCTGCTAAAAGAGTGGAAGCTGAGAGTTCCATTGGTAAAAAGAATGAAGCTTCAAAGACGGTAAAGGAGAAGTCTAGTTCTATTCAATGTTGGAAGTGCAAAGGGTTTGGACACATGAGCAAAGAGTGTGTTAATAAAAAAGTTATGGTGATAAGGAATGGTATACTTGATTCAGATGATGAATGTGAGGATCATGATTCACAGCTTGTGGAAGAAATCGCAGCATATGATGATGAGTATGTTGAAGAAGGTAATTCCATATCTTTGATCACAAGAAGGGTACTCAATGTTCAAATCAAGGAAGAGAAATTTGAAGATCAAAGGGAAAACTTGTTCCACACAAGATGTTTGATCAAAGGAAACCCATGCAGCTTGGTGATTGATAATGGAAGTTGCACAAATGTGGTAAGCAACTTCCTTGTAAAAAGACTTCAACTTTCTGTCCATCCCCATCCAAAACCATACAAACTTCAATGGTTGACAAACAAAGAACAAATTAAGGTGAACTCCCAAGCTCTTATTTCTTTTACTCTTGGAAGATATAAAGATGAAGTCCTTTGTGATGTCGTACCAATGCATGCGGGAGACATCTTGTTCGGCCGACCTTGGCAATATGATAGAAAGGTTACATTTGATGGTTTGATGAACAAGTATACTTTTACTTTGTGTGGGAAGAAATTTACTTTACTTCCGTTGTCTCCATATGAAGTACATTGTGACCAATTGAAATTACAGAAGAAAAGAAAAGAAGATGAAGAACAACCGTGGGGAGAAGAAACTAAGGTAAAAGAGAGAGATAAGAGTGAAAAAAAAAAAAAAAAAAAAAAATAAAGAAAAAAAGGTGAGAAAAAAAAAATATAGTAGTAGAGAAAATAAAAACAATATTAAGTTATTGTCCAAAAAGAACGAAGAATTTGATTTGAGGATAAATCCTTTTAAAGAAAGGGGGATGATATGAATCCAACAACTAATCACTTCCACGTACCCGAACGAGCAATTACAAGAAGCAATACAAAGAAGATTCCAGTATCAAATCAAGAAAATAATGGAGTGGCTGACATTGGAAAGTGATTAGAAGACTTGCCATTGGTAGTTGAATTACCAAGTAAGACAATTTATGGATGCCTTATTTTCTTCAATTTGTATTTAATAGCATTTATTAGTGATTTGTAGTTGGTGGTTGAACTTTATTATGTTAGGGTTATCTTGTGGGCCTATTTAAAGACATGTAATATCAATGTTTAGGAATGAATTGTTGAATACAAACAAAACCTTTGTGTTTTCTTGATACCTTTTTGGTGTTATTCTTTTTCAAACCTTGCTTTAGGTTTGATGTTTAAACCGATTCATTGAATTAGTTTTGATCAAGTTAATTCTGGAGTGAATTGTCTTGGTATCTAAGAGTGACCATTATAGATTCCAAGTTCGATCTAAGAGTCATTCATCTTCTAACCAGTTCTTGGTTGGAATCAATCTGTTAAGTTAGCTTCCTCTATGAACGTTTTGCAAGGATTCTAGAAGGACCTCTAACTTTGCAAAAATCTAGCATTGTTGGCGCTTATCATTATATTTGATGCACTTAATGGCTTCTATGATGAGTATGATGTATGCATGACGATGTTATTAACATGATTATGTTTTCCATGTTGAACATGTCTTACGATGTTGTTTGCCATATTGCATCGTGTCGTTAGATTGACATAGGACACAACCCTAAGTGTATGAAAATGATATTAATGTACATATCTACGAGCACGTGTTACATAGTGTAACCAAGAGATTAGACTAGAGGGTTGTGTCAGAAGAGATGTATAATTGGTCTTAGAGGGATCTCATGCATATTGTATGTTCATAAGCATAGGGTTACTTCCCTTAGAGATGATGAGTGCGGATGCGCACCGTATGATGAGCGCGAATGCGCACAGGTGTGAATGCACACAGATGAGGGTGTTCATGAGGTGCATGACACTATGGGGTTCCGCTGACCTCTAGACGTCGCTACAGATTAGCTTGACCAGAGGGTCCAGGGGGTGTGCGAGCACCCTGGGGAATCACACTCGCACGTGTGAGTCGTGTGTAGGGAAGTACTACACATCCAATTTGTCTGAGACTGGAGGCCACCCTTAAGATGATTAGAGATAGATCCCTAATTCATGATTACTGATTATTTCTTCAAAATACTCAGGCCGTGTGCCATATTGTTTCAAGTAAAGGCAAGGCGCCCACGTACGGTTGACGGCGGCATCGTGATCAGAGACTGTGGCGCGTGCATAGGATAGTTACATATTTAAAATTCCTAGTCTTGGTTAGGATAGGGTGTTTGCATTTCATTTATTTAAATTATTTAATTTGTAATTGTTTTATCTTATTTTGAACTCCAACATGATGTTTGAAACACGTAAGTCCGATAGTGTTTTCTAATGTTTTAATGTATTCTGAAGTTTTAAATTTCTCCACTAATAAAGATGAGCATTCTTAGAGTTATATTCTGCATTAGAGATGAGCATGAAACGTTAGTGGCAACTCTAGATATGTGGAAATTTAGGGTTGTTGCAGAAGCAGCCACAAGTATGATAGATCTGATCCAAACATTGCACGGTAAAGGAAAAAATTGAGAAACGAAAATTTAAAGTTGTTTCAAGAATTAACAAAAGATGGAATAAAATCATTTTTCAACCTGGTGACTGGGTTTGGATACATTTTCGCAAGTAACGATTCTCATTTCAAAGGAAGAAAAAGTTACATCAAGGGGATGACCCTTATCAATTTCTTGAAAGAATTAATAACAATGCCTACAAGATTGATCTTTCCACTTAATTATTAGTACATTCTACTCTCAATGTTGCTGTGTTGAGTGCTTCTGATGTAGGTGATGATTTTCCTGATTCGAGAATAAATCCTTTTGATGAGGGCAAAGATGATAAGGATCACGGTATTCCAAATGTTCCAATTGGACCTATTACACAATCCAATGCCAAGAAGATTCAACAAGCATTCATTCTTCATCTACAAAATTGAATAGGCTCGATTCAACCATTATTTCATGTGTTACAAACTGAGTTGATTGAGGAAGGACCATTTGGAGGTTCGGAAGTGAATATTTGTACGGTTGAAGTGGTGGATGAAGTTGCTATAAATTTGTCAATACTCAATATTTTATTGAGCCATGACTCAAAACAACAACATGAATGCAACAAAAACATTTGAAAATACATTAAGGTGAAACCATTTATTTCAAGTAAAATTTTAAAACAAAGGTTTAAACAATTAATAGGTTTAGGAACAAAAATATGAGAATTCGAATACAAAAGAAAAGATTAGACTGATGCCCCGGGACATGCATTCCTCTGTGACAATCCACATCTCTAATCACACCCTCTCTTGACCTAACGTCTCACGCACTTGAAAAAGAAAAACATAGCAAAGATGAGTATAAAAATTATACACAGTAAGCCACCTACTTACAGGTTCTCATCGCGCTCTAGGCTTAACAGAAAAACACGAGCTTCTCATTCGCTCTAGGATGTCTGGTTCTAGTCATAGCCCCTTGGAGCTCCTCTAGTTCTACATCCTTTCATTTAATACCTAAAAGTTTCTTATGCCGAGCTATAATGACCGATTTCTCTCTATGAGGTCTACCTCTTCATGGTTATCTAAGACTATATGGTATCTTACTTAGGGGTGTGTTGAGTACCTCTTAAGCCCATAATAATCCCCTGTTGGGGGCGCGACCTAACCCTTTCCCATGCAGCTAATGGGTTGTACGACGTGGGGACACATTTCCCATGTGAAACGGCTAGGAGTAGTGAGAACTGATCAGAAACCCCTGGTCCTCCCACGAAGCTATAAATACCATTCACACAAATAGCAGCCTAAGAACACTCTTAAAGTACTTTATTTGTCGTAGTGATCTGTTAGGCTCCTAGGGAAGGGATAGGTCTAAACTCAATGACTCGTCACTCTAATCATGAATCCCTAGGCTTATCATAATAACGATTCATAAACATTATCTTAGTGTGCAACAACAAGCATTTACCTGATGGGAAATATCAACATCTAGATATATCATACATAGTTCATACAAAATAGGCAAACATGCTCAATAGGGCAATAACATCCATCAACACCTGGAACATAGAGTTCACAATTTTTCCATCCTTCTTTCCACATGAATAAACAAATAAATCCTAAGCGGAATTATAAAATATGATGGACTCCTCAGAATACTTTATCTTATTATCTAACCAAGCGATTCCTACAAGTATTTCTTCCTAAAATTTCGTGTAGTGACTTACTTGGTTGACGCGTACTCTTTCGGTAGCGTTTCTATGCAAGTAGGGTGTCCAAAAATATTGATTTTTCTAAATTAGGTCCATATTTTCATAAAAATATGGTTAGAATTGGAACCACGACAAAAATAGGGCAAATAGCAGTCGAACAGGTAAAAAAATTCTTACACGCGTCGAGAGTGTCCACTCGCGAGTTCCACGCGCGAGTGTCGCGCGCGAAGAAGATATCTGCAGTCATGGGTCACGGACCAGGCATCAGCTGGCGTTACGGGTTGGGCCAGTTGGCTGCTTTGCTGGGTCGCAGATCAGAGCGGGTCAATATGTAGGTTTGTGGGTCGAGTCAGTCGCGTGTCACAGAAAGGACGAAGTTGTGTTGCTCTACCTGACTTACGACGCGTGGCTCCACCCAAAACTCGAGGTGTGTTTCTCTCTGGCTGAGACACATTTCTCCTATCGCTGGTGGACACGTGGTCGTCGAAAAAACTCCATCACTCTTGGTAGAATGCAAAATTCGATTAATAGTTAGATTTCTTCCTATTTTCTCTTTTTCATTTCTTTTAAAATAGAATCCAAATTGATATGGTCTCTTCGGCAAAGTTATAGATCGTGATTCAAAATATATCTCGATATTTTTTTTTTCGAATTTTACTTAAAAAAAGAACAAAGATATATGCGTTGGAAGTTCGCTTATCGTTCTTGGACGATTCTTAGATTTCTGCTTTCGTATCGAGTTTTTGGCCAAACTTCTTCACGGTTCCAATGGAGAGTTGCTCTTAGATGAATATATCGAGATTTTAGAACTCAATTCATTCAATAAGAACTCAAATATGAAGAGGTTCATTTAAGAATCTTACCTCGCGAGATCTCGAATCTTAACGGAAATAGAGCGTCGACAACCCGATCCTATTTGTCCTTCCAAGAAGGGGGTCTTTTCCGGTGGTGGTCCGGCAAGTACTCCGGTGGCTTATTTTTCTTCTCTCATTTTTTTCTTTCACACTTTTCTTTTCTTTTGTAGGTGATGTGATTGGGTCCTTAGACCCTTATAATAGTTGGAGGGGCAAAATGACTCGTTTGCCCCTCTGTTGGCTTTGACCTATTTTTTTATTTTTTTATTTTTTGGTGTCACAAACTCTCCCCTCCTATAAACTCTCGTCCCTAAGAGTTGACATCCCTAAAACCGAATACTTTATGGAAAGTTTAAAATCTAATTTTACCTTTAAAGTCAAACACTCAAGATTTTATTGAGGATCTTAGAGACCAAAATCCAAGATGAGGTAGAAGAGAAAAATGATTAGAAATAAAAGAAAACTTAAGAAAAATATAAAAGAAAAATGATAGAAAATTAGAAAGATGGTCAAGGTCAACCCTGAGGGTAACTTGGTCATTCTATCCTCCCATCTCATTAAGCACATGAAATTGAGGTTAGTAACATATCATTTAAAAGAAGAAAAAGAAAAATAAAAGGGAAAAAGAAAAGAAGGAAAAAAAGGGGGAAATGAAAAGAATAGAAAAGGCAAGAGAGAGAGAGGAAAGTTTTAGAGAGAGGAAGAAAGTTTTAGAGAGAGAGAATGGTAGGTAACCGCCGCTCCTGCCACGAGGAGTTTGGTTTCGATCGAGCCTTCTTCATAAAATCTTCACAGAACTTAGGGGAGAACATTCTTGACTCTTAAATCGTCCAAAACCGTCAAGAAACGAGGAAAATCTAAAGGTAAAGTTCTTGGATCTAGATTCTCGGATTTCCTTCAGATCTATGAGATATAGTAAGAGTTAGAACCTGAAATTTGAGTATGTTAATGTAGGGAGGATTACGCTCAAAACCTGTGAACGAAATTGTAATCGATTCAAATCAGAAATGGGAGTTTCGGCGTTCGTCAAAGGAGGTAGGTATTGATGTTTCTTGTCATCTTCGGTCTAAAATAATTATCTCGGGGATTAGAAATAAGTTACAAGAAAACACCTACCTAAAGATGAATATTCGCTCTACAATTCTCGTGAAGAAACCATGTTGATATGAGTTAAGTAGAAAGAAATATGAAAATGCAAAGAAAATGAAAAAGCAATCGTATCCTGGAAATCGCAGGAGAAAGGAGAACGCAGACAACGACTAGGACACGTGTTAGGCGGAGAAGGAGGCTGCGCTTCACCGGAGAAAGAGGGACACGTGTCAAGCATCTATTGGTGAAGAAAATCAAAGAAATACTTCGTGTTGGGCAGGATTAGAAGGCCAATGGCCGGCTACTCGAGTCCGCGACCCGATGACCCGCGAGCTACCCGAACCACCGACCCAGCTTCTGTTGCCACGCATTAGCATAAATGAATTTGAATTTCCAGTGCATTCTTCTGGTTTCAAACCAACGACCTCGACCTCGGTTGATCGTTCAATGGGCGCCACATGGCAACACCTCAGCGCGCGTCTTCCTTCCCTTATGCGTCCGTATGCGTGCGTGGCCGTGCGCGTGTAATACTTTTCCAGGCGCGTGAGGTGCTGTTTTCAGCCTGTTCGACTTCTGTTTTTCAAAATTTCCTCCCAATTCCAACACTAATTCTATTTTTTATATGAAATAGGACTTAAATGGGAAAAATCAGTATTTGTGGACACACTATTGGTGTAGAAACGCTAAACGAAGAACACGTGTCAATCAGGTAAGTCACCAACACTGAACTTTAGGAAGAAATACTTGTAGAAATCGCTTGGTTATGCATGCATGCTAGTTTAATTACCTTAGGTTGTAGCTTTCCATGATTGAATGTAGGTAATTTGTTTGTTAAGAGTATGGATGTAATATGTGAAGTATTATGAGAATTATCTAAGTAGTGCAATTTTGTTTTAAGCTTCCGCTTTATATGTATATGTTTAATTCATGTTGAAAGGAAGATGGGAACTTGTGAACTCTGCGGTCTGGGAGCAAATGAATGTATTGACCCGTTGAGCATGTATGATTACCTTGCATTAATTTTGTTTGATGATGCTGGATGATAGTTGTGTACACACTCAGTTAGTTTCTATGTTCCACATATATGATAAAGTCTAGGGATCTGTGGTTAGAGTGACAAGTTACTAAGTATAGACCTAACCTTTCCCTAGGAGCCTAAGAAACCACCACGGCATACAAGCCACCTCTAGAGTACCCTTGGGCTACTTGTGTGTGATTGGTGTTATAGCTTTGTGGGAGACCAATGGGATCCTGATCAGGACTCGATTGCTCGATAGCCATATTAGCATAGGAAACGGGAGACCCATGTCGTAATTGACCATTTAGCTGGATGGGATAGGGGAGGTAGCCCTCCCAAATACAAGGGGATTACCATGGGACTAGGGGGGTTGCAGCTCACCTCCTAGGTAAGAAACCAGGTAGTTTCATAGTCATGTCGAGGTAGCTACTCGTAGTGCACCAGTCCAACACAGGTTGACATAAGGGAACTCTTGGGGTATAAATGAAAGGACGAAGAACCAAAGAAGCCCCAAGAGTCAAGTTCCAAGGGGCAAGCCCCAAGGAGCAAGTTCCAAGGGGCAAGCTCTAAAGAGCTAAGACTAGAACCAGATGTCCTAGAGCCAAAGAGAAGTCCGTGGAAATTTGTTAAGCTTAGGATGCGATGAGAGCCTACAAGTAGGTGGCTTACTGAGTATAATTTTTATACTCATTCCTTTCTACTCCTTTTTTTTCATGTACCGGTCGAGGTGGAGGAGCGTTTGAGAGCTATGTGGTCGTTCCGGAGCGTCAGTCCCTTATCGGTCATTTAGAGTCTTTTGTATTTCATTTTATATTTGTAATTCCTTTTGTAATATTTTCGAAACAAATCTTCTCCTTCTTTTACTCTAATTGAAGGGTAATTTTATCTTTTACTTTTCTTTCTGTTTCTTTCCTTTTTGTTTGTTTTTTATTTCGTCTTTTGATTCACAGTTTGATTTTTTAAGCCTCGAAAATCGGGTCGTGACAACATCTCTTGGAAGAGTTTGGGATATGCTCTTCTCACATCTTCTTCTCATTCCCAGGTTACCTCCTCATCCCGATGGTTATCCCATGAGACCTTCACTAAGGGAATAACTTTGTTGCGCAATCGCCTAGTGCCTCGAGCAAAAAATTTCTAGGTTTCTCATCATCAGACAGATCTTCCTGAAGAGGAAGCGTTTCATGTTCAATCACATGGGTAAGGTTTGGAGTGTACTTTTGCAGCATGGACACGTGGAACACGTTGTGTACGGCGACAAGGTTCGATGGTAGGGCAATTTTGTACGCCACAATCCCAGCTCTCTCTAGAATCTCGAAGGGGCCTATGATCCTTGGGCTCAGCTTTTCCTTCTTTCCGAACCTCAACACCCCCCTCATAAGGGTAACCTTCACAAACACATGGTCATGCACCTCGAATTTGAGGCCCCTTCTATGCAAATATATATAGCTCTTTTGTCGGCTCTATGCGGTGAGTATTCTCTATTTGATTTCTTGCACCGCTGTGTTGGTGACCTGAACCAACTTTGGTCCCAGTAGTTGCTGCGTGCCTACCTCTTCTCAAAACACTGGTGTTCGGCACCTACGCCCATACAGTACCTTGAAAGGGGCCATCCTGGATGGTCGCTTGATAACTGTTATTGTAGGCAAATTCCATCAAAGGTAGATGTTCATCCCAACACCCAGAGAAATCTATGACACAGGCTCGCAACATATCTTTTAAGATCTGATTCAACCTTTTGGTCTGTCCGTCTGTTTGAGGATGAAATGTTGAACTAAACCTTAACTGGGTTCCTAGTGCTTTCTAGAGACTTTTCCAGAACTGAGAGGTGAACCTGATGTCCCGGTCTCATAAGGGACACTGGTACCCCATGCAAGCGTACTACATGTCCCGGTCTCATAAGGGACACTGGTCCCCATGCAAGCGTACTATCTCCCTGATTTATAATTGAGTTCATCGATCCACTCGATACGTTGACTTGACTGGAATGAAGTGGGCCATCTTGGTTTACCTGTCTACTACCCAAATTATGTTGAAATCCGTATTGGTCTTTGGAAAACTGGAGATGAAGTCCATACAAAATACTTTCCATTTCCACTGAGGAACATTCAGGAGCTGTAGCAATCCTGCTAGGCACTGTCTCAGGGCCTTCACTTGCTAGCAAGTCAAGCAATGACTTCTGAAATCCAAATCCTGATGCATTTTTGTACTTCAAGGGTGGAACATATAAGATGTATCATGGGCTTCAGTCATAATATCTTTCATGATTTTCTCGTATCGAGGAACGCACAAGCAGTCTTGCCACACAGGCCCCCGCCGGAGGAGATAGAATATCTAGCTGGTCTCTCTTCTCAGTCTGACTCCTCACTTTATTGAGATGTTCATAAGATCTCTGGGCGTCAATAACTCATTTTCGTAGGGTGGGTTGAATGGTCATCTGTGCTACCTAAGCGATACCACCTCTAACTATAACATCGATTCCCGCCCTCATCATCTTTTATTGTAACCTTTCCTATTTGGTGATCGTCGCGGAAGTATGAATGGCCTTCCTGCTCAATGCATCAGCACAACATTGGCTTTGATTGGATGGTACATGATCTCGATATCATAATCTTTTACCAGTTCCAACCATCTCCTCTGTCTCATATTGATCTCTTTCTGCATAAACAAGTACTTAAGGCTCTTGTGATTAGTGAAAACTTGAACTTTTTCTCCGTACAAGTAATGCCGCTATATTTTTCAGAGTAAACACTACCGCTGCTAACTTGAGGTCATGAGCAAGGTAGTTTCGTTCATATTCCTTTAGTTGCCTAGAAGCAGACGTTATCACCTTACCCTTCTAAATGAGAACGCGCCTTAAACCTCTCCCTGTTGCGTCGCTATACACCATGAGATTGCCTGACCCATCTGGAACAGTGAGAACTAGTGCTGTCACCAACCCCTCCTTGAGTTTTTGTAAACTCTATTCGCAAGCTAGAGTCTATGCAAATGGCTTGCCCTTCTTGGTTAATGAGTTAGCGCTAAAGATACTTTGGAGAAGTCTTAGACGAATCTTCTGTAATATCCAGCTAGCCCCAGAAAACTCTGCACTTTAGTGACTGTGGTTGGCCTTGGTCACCTCAGCACTGCTTCTATCTTAGTTGGGTCCATTGTGATCCCTCTGCTTGATACCACATGACTTAGGAACGCTACTTCAGATAGCCAAAACTCGCACTTGGAGAACTTGGTGTACAATTGCTGGGCTCTTAGTATTGTTAAGACTTTCTTCAGGTGCTCTTCGTCCTCTACCTTTGACTTAGAGTATACAAGAATGTCATCAATAAATGTTATAACAAAAGTGTCTAAGAATTCCTTAAACACGGTGTTCATTAGTTCCATGAAAACTGCCGGTGCATTGGTAAGGCCAAAGAACATAACAAGAAACTCGTAATGTCCATAACAACTTCTGAAGGCCATCTTGGGTATATTTTCTTCTCTTATCCTCAACTAGTGATACCCTGACCTCAAGTCAACTTTGGAGAAAACTGTTGCTTCCTGTAGTTGATCAAATAAGTCATCAATTCTTGGGAGGGGTACTTATTCTTTATGGTGATCTTGTTTAACTCTTTGTAATCAATATAGAGTCATAGAGACCCTTCTTTTTCTTGACAAATAGAACAGGGGCTCCTAGAGTGATACACTAGGTCGAATAAAACTCTTATCCAACAACTCTTGTAACTGTTCCTTCAATTCCCTGAATTCTGCAGGTGACATTTTGTAGGATGCATTGGAGATCGGCACGGTTCCTGATTCTAGATCGATCCCAAAATAAACTTCCCTAATTGGGGGCAAACCTGACAAATCCTTTGGGAAAACATCTACGAACTCTCTGAAGATGTGTACTGATGAGACTATCTACTCGTTACTATTTTCCAAGGTCACACTGGCTAAAAATGTACTTGCGCCACTACGAATCATCTTCCTGATCTTCAATGCTGTTATGACGCTTGGGGTTCTTTTGGAGGTGGCTCCCTTGTAGATAAAGTTGACCCCAGGTGGGAGTTTGAGAGTCACTATTCGAGTCTCACAATCTATCAGAGCTTAATTCTCGCCTAGTCAATCCATACCCAAGATGACATCAAAGTCTTGCATGCTTAACACTATCAGTTTGTTGAAATTAAACTCGCTCAGATACCAATTTGTTAAAATAACACTCACGAATTTGTGAAGTAATCTCACCTCACTAACAATCGAACGCTCCTATACCGCTTTGCTAAAGTACTACTCGCGTACTTGTGAAGGAGATGTCGAGAGGGGAGAGACAAGGAGACAAAGAATTCTCAAAAGAAACTTTTTTTTCTATTACATTGTACTTAAAAGAGACAATTTCTCTCCCTTTTTCTCTTTGCTCTACTCTTACAATGAAAAACAAACTAATTTATAGGCTTTCTAAAGGCTAAATATGGTCATCGATATGCCACCCTTTTCCTAACCCATAAACCCACTATTCCTCAAATAAATATTGCCTTTCATTTTTTTTTTTTCTTTTGGTCTTTTCCTTTACGACTAAATTTTAAAACTCACTCAAATTGACCCACTAAACCTAACTAAAAATAAAAACTACCCTTCATCCTTTAAGTTTATTCCAACAAAACTCCCCCATAAACTTAAATGTTATATTCAACAATTCCACCTGTGTCGTTTTCATTTTCTCGAGCTTAGTCGTGGTTTCTTCAATTTCCTCTCCTTGTCCTCGAACGGCAAACTAAGCTTGTCCTTTTCTGACGAGACTTCATTTAGAACTTCTTGAGAATAGTCCATTTGAGACACCAACTTCTCATTTCTCTCGTTCTCAGCCACGCTCGACTCATACGATATAGCTTCTTTCAAATTACTCAATTCCCTTTACAAGTCCACAGCGACATTTTCCACTTCCATTTTTGCTTCCTCCATTTCGGCTTTATCATGAGTGATTATCTCAATCGTGTGTCGTAAATTCACTGTGTCCTGTTGGACCCGATTAAGGTTCACGTCGAGTGAGTCTCTCTATTGAGTTAGCATCTCTATATCTTTCTCCTCCCTCACTAGCTCGTCCACTAGAGCATCAATCTTCATTAACAAGCCATTACATCAATCTTCATTAACAAGCCATTCTCTTTCTCCACACCTTCTTCAATTTTCTTCACAAGCTCAGAGATTTGCTTCCCATTCTTTTTCTTCTCCTGTTTGAGATAGAAAGAACTCTCGCTCAGCCACTTCCTTCTCTAACCTTTCAATCTTCATTTCTAAATCTTTCCTTTCATCTTCCATTTTCTCTTCCATCCTCATCCTCTTTCTTCTTTCTTCCTCAAATTACATTTCCTGCAATTGGAGCTCTTTCTCTTCGAGCTCGTGCTCTCTGTTATCTGGTTGTTCATCCTTCTTTGATTTTCTTGTCTCTGCTATCAAGATTAATCCAAATCCGCTGCGTATCACCTCATTTCCAACAGTTTCCACCGCCTCACGACTATCGCCATCGTCTTTCGCGTCGCTGTGTTCTTTTATTTTCAGCTATTCATTTTGGGCCATCAAGAGTGTCTCTGTTTGTTGCGTCATTTAAGGCTAGATTGATCGTTAATTCCACCTTTTCCTCGACTCGACAATCTCTTGCAAAATGACCCAGTCTGCCACAATTGTGACATTTGTCGGAGTTACAATTATTCGCATAGTGGCACTATTTTTGACATTTATAACACTGGATGTTGGAATAATATCCTTGACCGCGTCCTTGATTGCGTCCTCTTCCACGCCAATTTTCTTGGCTCGACTGTCTCTTCTCCTTATAATTTTCTTCATTTCTACTGCTTGACCACCTCGAACATTTTCGCGACTTCCTTGACCTCTACCTTGAATATTTTGGGAGTAGAGTACCTTTTCATCTTTTATTGATACTTTGGTTTGAAGTGCTTGATCGTGTGTCTCCTCCTTCTTGTTCTTACGTTGCTTGTGTGCCTCGAGAGAACCGGTGAGCTCATCAACCGTGAACTTCACTAGATCCTTTGACTCTTCTATAGTACATACAACATTCTCGAAGTTGTCGGTTTACGACCTCAAGATCTTCTCCACAACTTTCGTCTCGGGTAACATTTCTCCATTTCGATTTAGTTGATTTGCCACGGTCTGTACGCGCGTAATGTAGTCAGATACATTTTCTGACTCCATCTTCATGCTCTCCAACTCACCATGCAGAGTTTGGAGACGCACTTGCTTGACTTGGTCGGTTCCTTTTAACACCTTTTCTAAAGTGTCCCACGCTTTTTTTGAAGTAGTTGCCCTTGCAATCTTCTCAAAGCCCAACTCGTCAACAGCCCGAAATAGCATGTATAATGTGAAGAACTCAAATCAAGCAACACTAAAGTCAAATGACCAAAGACGGGTAGCATACCTGTAACAACTACGTCGGGCTCGTCAGCTTGCTTGACTGTGGTTGCATGGGCTACAGCTCGCCCTTGCTGATGTTGAGCACCCCAACCCCTTTGATTCTATGCCGCAGATCGGTTGGTATGCCGATCGTTCCTCTGAGGGCAATCTGCTGCAAAGAGCCCTCTATGGATGCCTTTGAAACCAGAGTTCCATACCTCCACAGTGGCTATTTGGCCTTGATTACTTCATAAATCTTAGAGATGGTGTTGCAAGGAAGAGTTAGGGGTTGATTTCATACCGGAGTAAAACCCCAAAAAAGTTTATTGGTTGGGGTGATCCAAACCATATCAAGCTTAAATTTCTCAAAATAAATTCATTCTTATCTTCCTCTCAAGCTAGAATTTATTTTGGAAGGATGTCTTTACTTGTCGTAAACTTTGAGTTGGAAACTTTCAACCCCTTTCCCAAATTTACGCAGAAATGAAGGTTTATTGAGCAACACGATGGGGATCTCCTCAGGCCTTGATTCCCTCATGAAAACTCTTCCTCTCATCTCCATGAAGCTACTGGAAATGGTTTCATCGAATGATATGGTCTATAGTGGATAAAGTTTGGATTACTTGCAATATTTCTTAAAACGGACCCGACAACGATTTCTTCGATTACCCTCAATCCTAAGCGTGATTGTCTTAGTTGTCTTCATGAAAAATGTTCCTTGTCATTGCAGAAGTGCTCACAGATTCAAGGCAACTAATTTTGGGTGCTCAAATTGTCATTTTCTGTCAAGAAATGAAGAGTTTTTGTAAGGTAAGTGAGTTTTTTTTCTCAATTTTTCCATAGATATGAGGGCTATTTTGTATAGTACGATTTGAGTTTTTGTTATGATAACTGGGGAGAGATTTTTCATAAGATTCATGAGCAAAAATAGAGACTTTTGAGTGCGATTATATTATATTGGCATAGTGTCCTTCTTCCTGACATTTAAAGCAAGTTTGCTTTTTCTTTCCTCTGTGGGTTTTTGTAGGGGTATACCTTTTCTTTGAATACGTTGGCTTTTGAGACTACACGAGTTTATTCTGATACTTTTCTTTGGGTCGTACGATTTGTTTGATCTTGGATACTGACGCTTAGTATTTACATGAATACCCTAGCTTAAGTACTTATTATTCATAGCAAAATACATAAGATAATGTCCATAATTAATTTACATAATTAGAGAAATTAAGAAGAAAGAAACTATAAAATAAGGATGGAGAAGAAGAAAAGATGACAAGGAGGAATAATTTGTCAGAAGACAAATTGGGAAGGAAAAAAGAGATGATAAAAGAAAACAAAAGGGAAAATAATTCGTCAGAATGACAAATTTGAAAAAGAGAGAAATGACAAGTTAAATGAAAAGGAGAATATGTGAGCAAGACATTCATTTTCAATTTTTTTTTTTTTATTTATTACAAATAATTTAATGACTATTCAGTCTTTTGTAAATGGTGATTTTTAATAAGGTGGTTGAGAATCCAAAAATGGATCATTGAGGTCATAGAATGCATCTTCTTCTACTATAGAAGGGGAAGATGTTGAACCAACTGATGCGGCCTCTTGAAGAAGCTTTCGGAAATCAGCCTCTGAAGTTGTCTAGGCTAATGCAGCAAGCAGCTTAGACTTTGAATTGTGAAACTCGGTGGTTTTCTTTTTAGATAAATCTTGAAGGTCATTCTCAGATAACTAGACCTTCACTGCTTTGAGATATGCATGGGTATGAGTGTATTTATCCCCCCACTTGATTTTGATTACCTTGAAGACCTGTTTTATTTGATTTCAGTTTCGTTTATCTCAAAATTCTAAGATAGAATCCAGGGAATTTGAAAATATACACTAAAGCGCATAGTCCATGAGAATGGAGTTTTGAAGATATTTTTAATGAAGTAATGGAATGATTGCTGTATTGGAATGAGAAATATATCTTTGACGGATCCAAAGATATTCCACGACTTGAGTAACCAAAATGGATAATGGATTTTGTAAGTATTTTGGCAGAACTGAATGAACCATGAATGCTCGTAGTTTTGATACCAAATGACATTGAACCATGCTATCTGATAATCTCTATAGGAGAACGAATGAGGAACAAAAGGTTTTGAAAAAGTTTTCTCCATGTATAAATTTTGATTCCAATAGGTTGGATTCATAACTTTGAAAAATTTTAGTTTTGAGTACGTAATTTTTGAAGGATCTTCGCGACTCGGATTATGAGTAATTTCGACAGACTTGGTATCCACCAAGATGAATTCATAAAATCTTCTGGTCTTATGGAGGTCTTCCGGGATATAGAAGAATCCTGATGGATATGCTTTTTTGACGACCTCACTGATTTTTGGATCGTCATATTCTGGTTCTACCAGAGCTTCTGGTAAAGATACAGATTTTTAAAGTAAGTCATGATTTTAGGAACTAGAGAAAATCGAACGGGAACAACTGCGTCCGAGTAGGTTGAGGGGACAGAAGGTCCCTTTGAAGTGGAAGAGACAGTAGATCTCGATGGAGTAACGACAGATGACCATGTTGAAGAGGCAGAAGGCCTCGTCGGAGTGATAACCTCCGTTTGTTTTTTAGCAAGTTTTTCTTTAGATCTTGTCACCCGTGTGAAACCAGCATCCATAGCATAACTATTAGCTGTCATTGGAGTTGGGGTGTTAGAAAAAGTAATGGGCTTCTTCCCTTTTTCAATGATCTTTTTCCGGTCATCGCAAGATGAAGAAGAGTGGTTACGGAGAGTATTTTTCTTTTTAGAGTAGGAACTCTCTTGTGCCCAGGGATTTTCGATCCCTTTTATAGGCAAAATTTGAAAATCGAAGCAAGATAAAATTGCTTGCCATCTAGCAAAAATTTGTTTAGATACGAGATTCTTCACATCCTTTTCTAAAACAAACTTGGATGCTCTGGAATTTGTTTTGATAACAAAGTTTTTGTTAATTAAATCACTTTTAAATTTCTGTACACAAAGTACTATTTAAAATATTTCTTTCTTTACCGTTGAATATTTTTTTTTAATAGAATTTCATATCCCCGAATGAAAGCGGACAATGGATTCTTTCTTGTCAAAGGACTCTTTCAGGATTCCTCCATATCCTATATCGGATGTGTCGGTCTCCACTATTAAACTAGCCTTCGGGTTTATCAGAGATGAACACGGAATTGATTTGACAAGGGCTTTGATTTTTTGGACTATTTTGGTGTGTTCTTCATCTAGGGTTTTGGATTCTTTTTTAGCCTTTCAAAAATGGTTTGCAAATGAGTCTAATATTTTGAAGGAAATCAGACGAGACATCCCAAAAATCTTTGGGGTTAGGTTTTATCCGTGGTTTGATCCAGAAAATTTGAGGCAAACTCGATGGATCTGCATGAGTTTAATTAGACCCAAATGAATTTCAAATCCAAGAAAACGGATTTTTTTTTGGACTTAGACACAACTAAACCATTTCTTTTGACGGTTGTAAAAAATGTTTGAAGGTGCTTAAAATCTTGATTGATGTGAGAAAAAATCAGAACATCGTCAATATAAACAATTGAAAAGTCTTGAAAAGGATTGAAAATATCATTCATAATTTTTTGAAATTCGGACGAGCATTTTTTAGCCCAAATAACATAACGTTCCATGTCCAAAAGGGACGTAGAAAGCTATTTTGTATGCCCTTTTCTGAAATTTGGATTTGCCAAAATCTTGACTTTATATCAAATTTTGAAAATACTTTCACATTTGAAATTCTTTGCATTAGATCCAATTTATTTGGAGTTGGATATCTAATCCATTCCAAAACCTTATTCAAGGGTTTGTAGTTTATTACCAGTCGCGAGACTTCACGTTCCTTCTCTCTTGGTTGTTGACGTAAAAAGACCAGGCACTCTTCGATGGCCTAATAAGACCCTTCTACAAAAGATCATTAATTTCTGATTTGCAGAATGTTAGTAATTCTTTATTAATTTGAATAGGTCGGGCTTTCGCACGAATATTTTTCTCCTCAAAGTTTTTGATATAAGGAAGATTGACTATATATTGCTTCATATTCCAAAAGGCATTACTGATATTTGAACAAATTTCTTTTTCTATTTAGTTTGGTAAGGCTTTGATTTTAGACGGAACAATCTTACTTTGAAGTTTTTTCTTCTATCCTTTTGAATGAAATCTCTTCCTTCATAAAAGAGATTTGCCTTTATTTGTAATTTAATATAGTTATGACTGAATAATGGTACTCTTTTGAAGATTATTAATCTCACTCATCCTTAGGGAAAGGAAATTAAATTTTATCTTTTTCCTAAGGCTTCTAATTTAACCCCTTGTTTGAAAAGGTATAATTGAGTAATGAAAGAAGTACCTAGGATTAATTCTTGTCCAAAGTCTTTTACTCGAATGAAGGAATTTACGAAGCAAATTTCGTCATTACAAACATGGACTTTTGATAATTTGTAATTAATTTTGAGTCTATTGTTGTTTGCACCTCTAAGGCCTTCTGTTGTTTTTTCAAAATACTTTATAGGTATTAAACCTTCTTGAATGCAATTTTGATCGGCTCCTGTATCTATGAGAGCCTTTAACGTTATTTTGAAATCATAAATTATCAGGGTAATGAGAGCATACCATATTTGATATTGAGAAGTGGTGATGGCTCCAACGAAAGAACTTTGAAAATCATGTTCGTCCAGATTTGGTTGCATCATTTCCCTTTGTTCGGGCATCTTTTCTTGAAGTTTGAGAATTTCTTGGCGAAGCATATAAGATTCTGACCTTGTTTCAGATCTTAAAGCTTGGACTTCTTGTTTGAGATTATTATTCTCTCTTTGAGGGTCTTGAGTAGTTAGTTCTCTGGGTTTTTCAAACCTTTGGAGAATTGATTGGAGTCTGTAGGGATTTCTTTCTTCCCTTTTTGATGGCTTAGAGACAATCATAAAGCACTGCAGCTTTGATCTATTCCTATCTCTTTCAATATCCCTTTCCCCAACAAATTTGGTATCAGAGCCAAGTTCTTGTCAACACGAGAGTGAGTGATATTTTTACTTTTCACAAAACGAAAATGGTAGTAGCTAGTTTTTCTTTCTTTGCACCGCTGTTACCAATTTTTAATGGTGAGAAATATTAGTGGTGGAGCATCAAGATGAAGACCTTGCTCTGATCGCAGGAGCTATGGGACTTGGTGGAGCACGGGTTCGTTGATGTATTAGAATCCACAATAGAAGAAAAGAAGAGACTACGAGAAACCAAGAAAAATGATGTCAATGCTCTGTTCATTATTCAAGCAATTCATGAGACTATTTTTTCACGAATTGCAGCAGCAACCACATCAAAGCAAGCATGGTCAATTCTACAGAAGGAGTTTCAGGGAGATTCAAAAGTCATAACAGTGGAATTGCAATCTCTAAGACGTGATTTTGAAACTCTGCTCATGACGAATGGCAAATCAATTGCTGAATTTTTGTCAAGAGCAATGACAATAGTCAATCAGATGCGTACCTATGGAGAGAAAATTTCAAAGGAAACAATTGTTGCAAAGGTGTTGAGAAGTTTAACTCCAAAGTTTGACCATGTGGTGGCTGCCATAGAAGAAGCTAAGGATCTATCAATACTCTCCGTTGATGACCTGATGGGCTCGCTTCAGGCTCATGAAGCAAGAATCAATAGATCATTAGAAAGAAATGAAGAAAAGGCACTACAAGTGAAGGAGATAGGCAACAATGAAGGCAACGAAAAAAAAAATATTCCTTTAGTAGGAAGAAGTCGTGGAAGTGGAGGATTTCGCAGCTTCTATGGTGGTTGCGGTAGCATGGGTAGATGGAGAAATGATTGACAAAGAAAATTCAATGAACAAAGGAATGTCATACAATGTTACCATTGTAGAAGGTATGGACACACAAAAGCTGATTGTTGGTATAAAGATCAACGAATGAATTTTGCAGCAGAGAATGAAGAAGAAGAAGAAAAGCTTTTTATGGCGTGTATGGATACTAATCCAAAAAAATGTGACTTCTAGTTTGTTGATAGCGGATGCTCGAACCATATGACAGACACCAAATCCTTATTCAAAGACCTTGATGAGATGCAAAAAATTAAGGTACAACTTGGAATACAAAAGAGATGCAAGTTGAGGAAAAAGGTACAGTGAAAGTTGAAACCAGTCTTGGTAAGATAAAACAATTAGATAATATTCAATTTGTACCTAATTTAGGGTACAATTTATTGAGTGTTGGACAATTGATGACCAGAGGACATTCCGTTCTATTAATGACAACACATGTGTCATTACACATAAAAAATTAGGCCATAAAGTTCAAATTGTCATGACTTCAAATAAGATGTTTCCACCGGATGTTTCTAACATGGAGGATTTTGCTCTTACTGCTAGCACAAAAGGTGACTCGACATTATGGCATCTTAGATATGGACATCTTTATATGAAGGGCCTAAAAATACTCAAGGATAAAGGTATGGTTTTGGGATTACAAGAATTTATTCAACTAATTTATGTGAAGGATGCATTTATGGCAAGAAGACTAGGAATTTATTTCCCGTTAGAAAAGCTAAAAGAGCTTCACATTGTCTAGAACTAATTCATGTTGATTTATGAGGGCCAATGCAAACGAAATCCTTGGGTGGGAGTATATAATTTTTACTATTCATTGATGACTATAGTCGTATGAGCTGGGTTTACTTCCTACAACATAAGTCAGAAACTTTTCAAAAGTTCCAAATTTTTTTAAAGCTATGGTGGAGAACCAAAGTGTCTGTCACATTAAAGTTCTTCGCACAGACAGAGGTGGCGAGTTCATATCTAAAGAGTTCAATTTGTTTTGTGAAGAGGAGGGCATCCAAAGGAGATAACAGCTCCGTACACTTCAGAACAAAATGGAATCGCTGAACAAAAAAATCGAACTATTGTGGAGTGGCAAGAAGTATGTTACAAGAAAGGAGACTTCCAAACCAATTTTGGGCAAAAGCTGTAGCAACATCTGTTTATCTATTAAATATCTCACCAACAAAGGCGGTTATGGATCGAACTCCGTATGAAGCATGGCATGGAAGGAAACCATATGTATGTCATTTACGAGTCTTTGGTTGTGTTGCTTATGCTTTGAAACATCCTCAAACTCGTAAAAAACTTGATGAAAAATCTGAAAAATGCATTTTCATTGGCTATTGTACTCAATCAAAGGCATATAAATTATACAACCCCCTTAGTGAAAATATTTTAGTGAGGATGGATGTAATATTTAATGAAAACGTGAGTTGGGATTGGAGTAAAGAATAGGAGCACAAACGATTACAATTGAAGTTTCTCCAATGAAGAGACAAGGGTCAACAACTCCAGTGCATCTCCTAGTGCCTCCACCGCAACACAAAATTTGTCAAATTCATCATCTTTAGCATCACTGAACAACAACTCTTCTTTTGAAGAACTTTCGGATGAGACACCTCCAAGGAAGTATAGATCTTTAGCTGACATATATGCATCATGTCAATTTGCTTTTACTGTTTTAGACCCAATGAGTTATAAAGAAGCAACTGAAAAAGAAGAGGTCTATGTAACACAACCAAAGGGATTCAGAAAGGAAGACAAAGAAACAAAGGTATACAAGTTGAGACAGACATTATACGGGTTAAAGCAGACATACTTACGAAGGCTTTGTAAAAAAAAAAAAAAGCTTTGTACTTGACAGCTACAACTTTGAATCAAGGGGGAGTGTTGAGATATAATTCAAAGTATTCAAAATCGAGATATGATTCAAAGTAGTTGAGCTATGATTCAAAGTATTCAAACTACCAAGATTTTATGGTTGTTAGTAGATTTGAATTTATCTAGATTTCCATAATTTACTATTTCTGGTCTAGTGCATAAGCCTATAAATATTGGGATTGTGTGACTCTATAAGCACTGAGTCAGAAAACAATAATAAAGCACGGCAACTTTGATCTATTCCTATCTCTTTTAATATCCCTTTCTCCAACACATTACGTCTTTAAGGTGTTGAGCAATTTTTTGTTGAATCTCTGAATCTTGGACTTTTTCTACCACCTCGAGTAGAATCTCTTGATCCTTTGTAAGGACATTTATGCATCCTTCGCATGTCCTTTTTCCTTCTTGTTTTGATTCATATTCTATGCTAGAATATGAATCAGATTCTTCCTGAAGTTCGAGGATTTCTCCCTCGCTAGATTGTTCTGAATTGGTTAGAACTGTTAAAATAAAACTCACTAATCTTTGAAGTAAATCTCACACACACTAACAATAGAACACTCCGATACCACTTTGTGAAAATACTGCTCGCGTACTTGTGAAGGAGATGTCGAGAGAGGAGAGACAAGGGGACAAAGAACACTGATTTTATAAAAAAAAAAGCCTTTTCTATGTCTTTGTATTTCTTTTCTCTCTTACTCTCTTTTGCTTTGACTTTACCATAAAAGGATTAGGTATTTATAAGTTTTCTAACTAACAGGTATGAGACACCCATAACCTACCATCATTCCTACAAAGGCTCTTGGCCTTTTCTTTCCCCTGACTTTTCAAATTAACTTTCCTAACAAATTTACTACAATTAACATTTAGCATTTTTAAGTTTATTTCAACAAAACTCCCCCATAAACTTAAATGCTCCTACCATCGGTCATGTCAATCATCTTCTTGTATTTGTCGTAAAGTACTTTCGACAGCGGTTTTGTAAAGATGTCTGCAACTTGATCCTGACTTGCCACATGCAGCAATTCCACGCTTCCTTCTTTCACATGATCTCGGATAAAGTGAAACCGAATATCAATGTGTTTGCTTCTTTCATGGTTCACTAGATTCTTTGTCAACTCATTGCTGATTTGTTGTCTACTTGAATCACGGTTGTACCTCATTGCTTTAGCTCCATCTTGCTCAACAAATTTCTAAGTCATATCGCATGACACACATACCAAGATGCTACCACATACTCAGCTTCACACGGTGAGAGTATCACGATCGATTATTTCTTTGAAAGCCAAGTAAATGCTGTGTTGTCCATGAAGAATACATAATCCGATGTACTTTTTTGATCGTCTATGTCTCTGCACCAACCACTATCGGAGTAACAAACTAACTCTTAATCTTTTGTTTTCAAGTAGAATAACCCAAGTGACACCGTTCCTTGGATGTACCGTAGGACTCGCTTCAACGCCTTCCAATGTGAATAAATCGGCTCCTCCATGAACCGGCTTATAATGCCAACACTTAATGAAAGATCTGGCTTTGTGCATATAAGATAACGAAGGTTTCCTACCAAGCTCCGATACCTATTTGCATCTACTCGTTCTCATTCATCGTACTTTGAGAGTTTTGCACCTGGTTCCATTGGTGTTGATACCGGGTCGCAATTTTCCATCTTATACTTCTTCAAAATCTCCTTTGCATATTTCTCCTGTGATATAAAGATTCCTGTCTCTCCTTGCTTAACCTCCAACCCAAGGAAAAACTTCAACAAGCCCAAGTCTAAAATCTCAAATTCTCATGTCATTGTGCTTTTGAATTCTTCTATCATTTCATCATTATTGCCTGAAAAGATGAGGTCATCGACATAAAGAGCAACAAGTATCACATTACCTCCAATTTTCTTTGTGTAAAGTGCATGCTCGTTGGGACATTGTTTGTACTCGTTCTCTTTGAAGTATGTATCGGTACAAGTATTCCATGCTCGCGGTGCTTGCTTGAACCCGTAAAACGCCTTGTTCAATTTTAATACCTTCTTCTCTTCTCTGATTTTCATGTACCCAGGTGGTTGTTCGAGGTAGACTTCTTCTTCAAGCACACCATTCAAGAATGCCGACTTGACATCCATTTGAAAAATCGGCCATTTGAATTGAGCTGCTTGGAAAATGAGCAATCGGACTGTCTCCATTCTAGCGACGGGAGCAAACACTTCATCATAGTCGATTCCCGCCTTTTTCTTGTATCCCTTCGCAACAAGTCGCGTCTTGTACCGCTCTATCTTGCCTTGAGCATTCATCTTTTTCTTGAATAGCCACTTCACACCTATGGGCTGACTTCCTTCCGGTAATTCAGTCACCTCCCATGTATTGTTGCGATAAATCGCTTTAATCTACTCATCCATGGCAGTTTGCCACTTCTTGTCTTGTATGTTGGGGAAAGGGATAGTGAAAGAGATATGAAAAGATAAAATAGATGAAAGTTTCGGTGCTTTATTATTGATTTCTCACTCTATTACATAAAGACTTACAAAATTCCATTATTTATAGGCTTATACACGAAATCTAGAAATAGTAAATTATAGAAATCTAAATAAATTCAAATCTACTAACAATCTCCTAAAATCTCCTAAAATCTCCTAAAATCTTGGTAGTTTGAATACTTTAAATCATATCTAACTGCTTTACATCATATCTCAGTTTTGAATACTTTGAATCATATCTCAACTACTTTAAATCATATCTCAACTACTTTGAATCATATCTCAACACTCCCCGTTGATTCAAAGTTGCAGATGTCAAGTAATCGTCTAAATTTGCAGAACTTTTCTTTTGACAAAACCTTAGTAAGTATGTCTACTTTAATCCGTATAATGTCTGTCTCATCCTGTATACCTTTGTTTCTTTGTTTTTCTTTATGAATCCCTCTGGCGGTGTTACATAAACCTCTTCTTGTAAATCTCTATCAAACTAATAAATAGGCCACCACAATGGGCTGCATGTCCCATGTAAATCTCCATAGAACTTTTCGTTTGGCAAGTCAACCATATCCCATGTTCCATTTTTCTTAACGGACTGCATCTCTACTGCCATGGCTTTCTTCCAGTCTTCTTTTTTCAGTTGCTTCTTCATAATTCATAGGGTCTGAAACAGTAAGAGCAAATTGATATGATGCATATATGTCAACTAAAGATTTATACGTTCTTGGAGGTGTCTCATCCGAAAGTTCTTCAAGAGAAGAATTGCTGTCAGTGATGCTGAAGATGACAAATTTGACACATTTTGTGTTGCAGTGGATGTACGGGGAGATGCACTGGAATTGACCCTTGTCTCTTCATTTGGGGAAACTTCAACTATAATCTTTTGCTGCTCTTGTTCTTTACTTGCATCTCTTTTATATTTCCAAGTTGCACCTTAATTTTTTGCGTCTCATCAAGCTCTTTGAATAAGGATTTGGTGCCTGTAATATAGTTCGAGCATCAGCTATCAATAAACCATAAGTCACCTTTTTTAGGATTATTATCCATGCACAACATAAACAGCTTTTCTTCTTCTTCTTCATTCTCTGCTGCCAAATTCATTCGTTGATTTATACCAACAATCAGATTTTGTGTGCCCATACCTTCTGCAATGGTAACATTGTATGACATTTCTTTGTTCATTGAATTGTCTTTGTCAATCATTTCTCCATCTACCCTGCTACCGCGACCACCATGGAAGCTGTGAAATCCTCCTCTTCCACGACTTCTACCTACTAAAGGAATATTTTCTATTTCGTTGTCTTCATTGTTGGCTATCTCCTTCACTTGTAGTGCCTTTTCTTCATTCTTTTCTGATGATCTATTGATTCTTGCCTCATGAGCCTGAAGCGAGCCCATCAGTTCATCAACGGAGAGTATTGATAGATCTTTAGCTTCTTCTATGGCAACCACCACATGGTTAAACTTTGGAATTAAACTTCTCAACACCTTTACAACAATTGTTTCCTTTGAAATTTTCTCACCATAGGTATGCATCTGACTGACTATTGCCATTGCTTTTGACAAAAAGTCAGCAATTGATTCGCCATTCGTCATGAGCAGAGTTTCAAAATCACATCTGAGAGATTGCAATTTCATTGTTATGACTTTTGAATCTCCCTAAAACTCCTTCTGTAGAATTGATCATGCTTTCTTTGACGTGGTTGCTGCTGCAATTCGTGAAAAAATAGTCTCGTGAATTGCTTGAATAATGAACAGAGCATTGACATCATTTTCTTGGTTTCTCTTAGTCTCTCCTTTTCTTCTATTGTGGGTTCTAATACACCAACGAACCCGTGCTCCACCAAGTCCCTAGCTCCTGCGATCAGAGCAAGGTCTTCATCTTAATGCTCCACCACTCATATTTCTCACCATTAAAAATTGGTAACAGCGGTGCAAAGAAAGAAAAACTAGCTACTGCTATTTTCGTTTTGTGAAAAGTAAAAATAATCACTCACTCTTGTGTTGACAATAACTTGGCTCTAATACCAAATTTGTTGGGGAAAGGGCTAGTGAAAGAGATATGAAAAAATGAAATAGATGAAAGCTGCGGTTCTTTATTATTGATTTCTCACTCTATTACATAAAGACTTACAGAATTCCAATATTTATATGCTTATACATGAAATCTAGAAATAGTAAATTATGGAAATCTAGATAAATTCAAATCTACTAACAATCTCCTAAAATCTCCTGAAATCTTGGTAGTTTGAATACTTTAAATCATATCTAACTGCTTTAAATCATATCTCAATTTTGAATACTTTGAATCATATCTCAACTACTTTGAATCATATCTCAATATCGCACTGCCTCTTCAAAGTTGATACTTTCAGCATCTTCCAAAAGACATACAAGGTGTACCTCATTTGTTGAGTCATACAAGTCTTGAAAACTTCAAATTTTGGTTTGTCGTGGTTCATCTTCATCATCGAAAATTTCTAAGTCTGTTGGTGCACTTGTTGGTGCAACGACTGATGATTCTCCAACTTTGATATTGACTTCCGTCAAATTGTTCTAGTCCCATTTGTTTGCTTCATTTACTCGTACATCGCGACTCACTATAACCATCTTACTTATCGGGTCAAGTAGCTTGTATCCTTTTGTCTACTCAANTAGTAAATTATAGAAATCTAAATAAATTCAAATCTACTAACAATCTCCTAAAATCTCCTAAAATCTCCTAAAATCTTGGTAGTTTGAATACTTTAAATCATATCTAACTGCTTTACATCATATCTCAGTTTTGAATACTTTGAATCATATCTCAACTACTTTGAATCATATCTCAATATCGCACTGCCTCTTCAAAGTTGATACTTTCAGCATCTTCCAAAAGACATACAAGGTGTACCTCATTTGTTGAGTCATACAAGTCTTGAAAACTTCAAATTTTGGTTTGTCGTGGTTCATCTTCATCATCGAAAATTTCTAAGTCTGTTGGTGCACTTGTTGGTGCAACGACTGATGATTCTCCAACTTTGATATTGACTTCCGTCAAATTGTTCTAGTCCCATTTGTTTGCTTCATTTACTCGTACATCGCGACTCACTATAACCATCTTACTTATCGGGTCAAGTAGCTTGTATCCTTTTGTCTACTCAACATATCCAATAAAAATATACCTTTTTCTTTTGTCTTCGAGCTTCGTTCTTCATTGATCCGGTACGTGAGCATAAGTCACACTACCGAACACTTTGAGATGAGAGATTGTAGGCTTTTGTCCGCTCCAAGCCTCTTGTGGTGTTTGATCATCTAACTTCGCATGTGGACATCAATTTTGTACGTAGATGGCGCATTACACGGCTTCTGCACAAAATTTCTTTGGCATCCTTTGTTAGGTTATGGAGCCTANGAATACTTTGAATCATATCTCAACTACTTTAAATCATATCTCAACTACTTTGAATCATATCTCAACACTCCCCGTTGATTCAAAGTTGCAGATGTCAAGTAATCGTCTAAATTTGCAGAACTTTTCTTTTGACAAAACCTTAGTAAGTATGTCTACTTTAATCCGTATAATGTCTGTCTCATCCTGTATACCTTTGTTTCTTTGTTTTTCTTTATGAATCCCTCTGGCGGTGTTACATAAACCTCTTCTTGTAAATCTCTATCAAACTAATAAATAGGCCACCANTCCTTGCAATTTTCTCTATCCTGTTCTTTGTGTTCATCTAGATCGAGCGTGTGTGTTGTTGTGCGATCCTAACATCCTTTTGCTCTTAAGCATTGATCAAACCATGTCAAGAATGCTCCAGTTCTTNTTCTTCATAATTCATAGGGTCTGAAACAGTAAGAGCAAATTGATATGATGCATATATGTCAACTAAAGATTTATACGTTCTTGGAGGTGTCTCATCCGAAAGTTCTTCAAGAGAAGAATTGCTGTCAGTGATGCTGAAGATGACAAATTTGACACATTTTGTGTTGCAGTGGATGTACGGGGAGATGCACTGGAATTGACCCTTGTCTCTTCATTTGGGGAAACTTCAACTATAATCTTTTGCTGCTCTTGTTCTTTACTTGCATCTCTTTTANCGGTTAGAAATCGCCTTATGCCTTGCTCCTCGCAATACTCCATGAACGTCGTCAAAGTATACTCGCCACCTCTATCGGATCGTACAGCTTTGATGTGTCTACTAGTTGCCTTCTCCACCAACACTTTGAACGTTTTGAACACCTCGAATGCCTTGGATTTTTTTTTTTAGAAAGTAAGCCCAAGTTTTTCGTGAGTAATCATCGATAAATGAAATGAAATACCTCTTTTCGTTGAAAGACTCGAGGTAATTGGTCCACATATATCTGTATGGATCAACTCGAAAGGTTGTTTAGCCCAAAATTCAGCCATCTTTTTNTTTGCGTCTCATCAAGCTCTTTGAATAAGGATTTGGTGCCTGTAATATAGTTCGAGCATCAGCTATCAATAAACCATAAGTCACCTTTTTTAGGATTATTATCCATGCACAACATAAACAGCTTTTCTTCTTCTTCTTCATTCTCTGCTGCCAAATTCATTCGTTGATTTATACCAACAATCAGATTTTGTGTGCCCATACCTTCTGCAATGGTAACATTGTATGACATTTCTTTGTTCATTGAATTGTCTTTGTCAATCATTTCTCCATCTACCCTGCTACCGCGACCACCATGGAAGCTGTGAAATCCTCCTCTTCCACGACTTCTACCTACTAAAGGAATATTTTCTATTTCGTTGTCTTCATTGTTGGCTATCTCCTTCACTTGTAGTGCCTTTTCTTCATTCTTTTCTGATGATCTATTGATTCTTGCCTCATGAGCCTGAAGCGAGCCCATCAGTTCATCAACGGAGAGTATTGATAGATCTTTAGCTTCTTCTATGGCAACCACCACATGGTTAAACTTTGGAATTAAACTTCTCAACACCTTTACAACAATTGTTTCCTTTGAAATTTTCTCACCATAGGTATGCATCTGACTGACTATTGCCATTGCTTTTGACAAAAAGTCAGCAATTGATTCGCCATTCGTCATGAGCAGAGTTTCAAAATCACATCTGAGAGATTGCAATTTCATTGTTATGACTTTTGAATCTCCCTAAAACTCCTTCTGTAGAATTGATCATGCTTTCTTTGACGTGGTTGCTGCTGCAATTCGTGAAAAAATAGTCTCGTGAATTGCTTGAATAATGAACAGAGCATTGACATCATTTTCTTGGTTTCTCTTAGTCTCTCCTTTTCTTCTATTGTGGGTTCTAATACACCAACGAACCCGTGCTCCACCAAGTCCCTAGCTCCTGCGATCAGAGCAAGGTCTTCATCTTAATGCTCCACCACTCATATTTCTCACCATTAAAAATTGGTAACAGCGGTGCAAAGAAAGAAAAACTAGCTACTGCTATTTTCGTTTTGTGAAAAGTAAAAATAATCACTCACTCTTGTGTTGACAATAACTTGGCTCTAATACCAAATTTGTTGGGGAAAGGGCTAGTGAAAGAGATATGAAAAAATGAAATAGATGAAAGCTGCGGTTCTTTATTATTGATTTCTCACTCTATTACATAAAGACTTACAGAATTCCAATATTTATATGCTTATACATGAAATCTAGAAATAGTAAATTATGGAAATCTAGATAAATTCAAATCTACTAACAATCTCCTAAAATCTCCTGAAATCTTGGTAGTTTGAATACTTTAAATCATATCTAACTGCTTTAAATCATATCTCAATTTTGAATACTTTGAATCATATCTCAACTACTTTGAATCATATCTCAATATCGCACTGCCTCTTCAAAGTTGATACTTTCAGCATCTTCCAAAAGACATACAAGGTGTACCTCATTTGTTGAGTCATACAAGTCTTGAAAACTTCAAATTTTGGTTTGTCGTGGTTCATCTTCATCATCGAAAATTTCTAAGTCTGTTGGTGCACTTGTTGGTGCAACGACTGATGATTCTCCAACTTTGATATTGACTTCCGTCAAATTGTTCTAGTCCCATTTGTTTGCTTCATTTACTCGTACATCGCGACTCACTATAACCATCTTACTTATCGGGTCAAGTAGCTTGTATCCTTTTGTCTACTCAACATATCCAATAAAAATATACCTTTTTCTTTTGTCTTCGAGCTTCGTTCTTCATTGATCCGGTACGTGAGCATAAGTCACACTACCGAACACTTTGAGATGAGAGATTGTAGGCTTTTGTCCGCTCCAAGCCTCTTGTGGTGTTTGATCATCTAACTTCGCATGTGGACATCAATTTTGTACGTAGATGGCGCATTACACGGCTTCTGCACAAAATTTCTTTGGCATCCTTTGTTAGGTTATGGAGCCTACTCCTTATTTATAGCTTGGTCAATGGTTATATCCAGTAAAGCTATATTTGGTAAAGCTATATATAGTAAAGCTATATATGGTAAAGCTATATCCAGTAAAGCTATATATGGTAAAGCTATATCCGGTAAAGCTATATATGGTAAATAGCTATATATAGTAGATGGCTAAATCTGGTAAAGCTATATATAGTAAACTAAACCATATATATATCTCGTCCGGTAGAGCTTTGAAAATGTACTTTCTATTCTCTGTACTCTCTCTTGTTGTACATACCTGAAGTCATCAATAAAAAAAAAATCCTTTTAGCCAGAGTTCTCCTTGCAATTTTCTCTATCCTGTTCTTTGTGTTCATCTAGATCGAGCGTGTGTGTTGTTGTGCGATCCTAACATCCTTTTGCTCTTAAGCATTGATCAAACCATGTCAAGAATGCTCCAGTTCTTTCTCGACCACACCATTTTGTTGAGGGGTGTACGGTGCGGTTAGAAATCGCCTTATGCCTTGCTCCTCGCAATACTCCATGAACGTCGTCAAAGTATACTCGCCACCTCTATCGGATCGTACAGCTTTGATGTGTCTACTAGTTGCCTTCTCCACCAACACTTTGAACGTTTTGAACACCTCGAATGCCTTGGATTTTTTTTTTTAGAAAGTAAGCCCAAGTTTTTCGTGAGTAATCATCGATAAATGAAATGAAATACCTCTTTTCGTTGAAAGACTCGAGGTAATTGGTCCACATATATCTGTATGGATCAACTCGAAAGGTTGTTTAGCCCAAAATTCAGCCATCTTTTTAATTGAGGTTCTCGCATGCTTGCTGAGCACGCATTCTTCACAAAATTTTCCTTCAAAGTCCATGTTGGGTAGCCCATGCACCATATTCTTCTGGTGGGAATAAACTTAAATGAAAATGGTAGTTTTATTTTTCATTAATTTTAGTATNAATGGTAACATTGTATGACATTTCTTTGTTCATTGAATTGTCTTTGTCAATCATTTCTCCATCTACCCTGCTACCGCGACCACCATGGAAGCTGTGAAATCCTCCTCTTCCACGACTTCTACCTACTAAAGGAATATTTTCTATTTCGTTGTCTTCATTGTTGGCTATCTCCTTCACTTGTAGTGCCTTTTCTTCATTCTTTTCTGATGATCTATTGATTCTTGCCTCATGAGCCTGAAGCGAGCCCATCAGTTCATCAACGGAGAGTATTGATAGATCTTTAGCTTCTTCTATGGCAACCACCACATGGTTAAACTTTGGAATTAAACTTCTCAACACCTTTACAACAATTGTTTCCTTTGAAATTTTCTCACCATAGGTATGCATCTGACTGACTATTGCCATTGCTTTTGACAAAAAGTCAGCAATTGATTCGCCATTCGTCATGAGCAGAGTTTCAAAATCACATCTGAGAGATTGCAATTTCATTGTTATGACTTTTGAATCTCCCTAAAACTCCTTCTGTAGAATTGATCATGCTTTCTTTGACGTGGTTGCTGCTGCAATTCGTGAAAAAATAGTCTCGTGAATTGCTTGAATAATGAACAGAGCATTGACATCATTTTCTTGGTTTCTCTTAGTCTCTCCTTTTCTTCTATTGTGGGTTCTAATACACCAACGAACCCGTGCTCCACCAAGTCCCTAGCTCCTGCGATCAGAGCAAGGTCTTCATCTTAATGCTCCACCACTCATATTTCTCACCATTAAAAATTGGTAACAGCGGTGCAAAGAAAGAAAAACTAGCTACTGCTATTTTCGTTTTGTGAAAAGTAAAAATAATCACTCACTCTTGTGTTGACAATAACTTGGCTCTAATACCAAATTTGTTGGGGAAAGGGCTAGTGAAAGAGATATGAAAAAATGAAATAGATGAAAGCTGCGGTTCTTTATTATTGATTTCTCACTCTATTACATAAAGACTTACAGAATTCCAATATTTATATGCTTATACATGAAATCTAGAAATAGTAAATTATGGAAATCTAGATAAATTCAAATCTACTAACAATCTCCTAAAATCTCCTGAAATCTTGGTAGTTTGAATACTTTAAATCATATCTAACTGCTTTAAATCATATCTCAATTTTGAATACTTTGAATCATATCTCAACTACTTTGAATCATATCTCAATATCGCACTGCCTCTTCAAAGTTGATACTTTCAGCATCTTCCAAAAGACATACAAGGTGTACCTCATTTGTTGAGTCATACAAGTCTTGAAAACTTCAAATTTTGGTTTGTCGTGGTTCATCTTCATCATCGAAAATTTCTAAGTCTGTTGGTGCACTTGTTGGTGCAACGACTGATGATTCTCCAACTTTGATATTGACTTCCGTCAAATTGTTCTAGTCCCATTTGTTTGCTTCATTTACTCGTACATCGCGACTCACTATAACCATCTTACTTATCGGGTCAAGTAGCTTGTATCCTTTTGTCTACTCAACATATCCAATAAAAATATACCTTTTTCTTTTGTCTTCGAGCTTCGTTCTTCATTGATCCGGTACGTGAGCATAAGTCACACTACCGAACACTTTGAGATGAGAGATTGTAGGCTTTTGTCCGCTCCAAGCCTCTTGTGGTGTTTGATCATCTAACTTCGCATGTGGACATCAATTTTGTACGTAGATGGCGCATTACACGGCTTCTGCACAAAATTTCTTTGGCATCCTTTGTTAGGTTATGGAGCCTACTCCTTATTTATAGCTTGGTCAATGGTTATATCCAGTAAAGCTATATTTGGTAAAGCTATATATAGTAAAGCTATATATGGTAAAGCTATATCCAGTAAAGCTATATATGGTAAAGCTATATCCGGTAAAGCTATATATGGTAAATAGCTATATATAGTAGATGGCTAAATCTGGTAAAGCTATATATAGTAAACTAAACCATATATATATCTCGTCCGGTAGAGCTTTGAAAATGTACTTTCTATTCTCTGTACTCTCTCTTGTTGTACATACCTGAAGTCATCAATAAAAAAAAAATCCTTTTAGCCAGAGTTCTCCTTGCAATTTTCTCTATCCTGTTCTTTGTGTTCATCTAGATCGAGCGTGTGTGTTGTTGTGCGATCCTAACATCCTTTTGCTCTTAAGCATTGATCAAACCATGTCAAGAATGCTCCAGTTCTTTCTCGACCACACCATTTTGTTGAGGGGTGTACGGTGCGGTTAGAAATCGCCTTATGCCTTGCTCCTCGCAATACTCCATGAACGTCGTCAAAGTATACTCGCCACCTCTATCGGATCGTACAGCTTTGATGTGTCTACTAGTTGCCTTCTCCACCAACACTTTGAACGTTTTGAACACCTCGAATGCCTTGGATTTTTTTTTTTAGAAAGTAAGCCCAAGTTTTTCGTGAGTAATCATCGATAAATGAAATGAAATACCTCTTTTCGTTGAAAGACTCGAGGTAATTGGTCCACATATATCTGTATGGATCAACTCGAAAGGTTGTTTAGCCCAAAATTCAGCCATCTTTTTAATTGAGGTTCTCGCATGCTTGCTGAGCACGCATTCTTCACAAAATTTTCCTTCAAAGTCCATGTTGGGTAGCCCATGCACCATATTCTTCTGGTGGGAATAAACTTAAATGAAAATGGTAGTTTTATTTTTCATTAATTTTAGTATGCTTTGAAACTCAGTCCTTGAAACAAAAAGCCAAAAGGAAAATTGAAAGGCCAATAACTATTTCAGGAATAGTGGGTTAGAAAATGATGGCATATGGGATAGACATTTTTAGCCTTTAAGAAAACCTATAAATTAGTTTGTTTTCCCATTGTAGAAAGCAGAGCAAAAGTGTAGAGAACAAAAATTACAGAGCAGNCCTGAAGCGAGCCCATCAGTTCATCAACGGAGAGTATTGATAGATCTTTAGCTTCTTCTATGGCAACCACCACATGGTTAAACTTTGGAATTAAACTTCTCAACACCTTTACAACAATTGTTTCCTTTGAAATTTTCTCACCATAGGTATGCATCTGACTGACTATTGCCATTGCTTTTGACAAAAAGTCAGCAATTGATTCGCCATTCGTCATGAGCAGAGTTTCAAAATCACATCTGAGAGATTGCAATTTCATTGTTATGACTTTTGAATCTCCCTAAAACTCCTTCTGTAGAATTGATCATGCTTTCTTTGACGTGGTTGCTGCTGCAATTCGTGAAAAAATAGTCTCGTGAATTGCTTGAATAATGAACAGAGCATTGACATCATTTTCTTGGTTTCTCTTAGTCTCTCCTTTTCTTCTATTGTGGGTTCTAATACACCAACGAACCCGTGCTCCACCAAGTCCCTAGCTCCTGCGATCAGAGCAAGGTCTTCATCTTAATGCTCCACCACTCATATTTCTCACCATTAAAAATTGGTAACAGCGGTGCAAAGAAAGAAAAACTAGCTACTGCTATTTTCGTTTTGTGAAAAGTAAAAATAATCACTCACTCTTGTGTTGACAATAACTTGGCTCTAATACCAAATTTGTTGGGGAAAGGGCTAGTGAAAGAGATATGAAAAAATGAAATAGATGAAAGCTGCGGTTCTTTATTATTGATTTCTCACTCTATTACATAAAGACTTACAGAATTCCAATATTTATATGCTTATACATGAAATCTAGAAATAGTAAATTATGGAAATCTAGATAAATTCAAATCTACTAACAATCTCCTAAAATCTCCTGAAATCTTGGTAGTTTGAATACTTTAAATCATATCTAACTGCTTTAAATCATATCTCAATTTTGAATACTTTGAATCATATCTCAACTACTTTGAATCATATCTCAATATCGCACTGCCTCTTCAAAGTTGATACTTTCAGCATCTTCCAAAAGACATACAAGGTGTACCTCATTTGTTGAGTCATACAAGTCTTGAAAACTTCAAATTTTGGTTTGTCGTGGTTCATCTTCATCATCGAAAATTTCTAAGTCTGTTGGTGCACTTGTTGGTGCAACGACTGATGATTCTCCAACTTTGATATTGACTTCCGTCAAATTGTTCTAGTCCCATTTGTTTGCTTCATTTACTCGTACATCGCGACTCACTATAACCATCTTACTTATCGGGTCAAGTAGCTTGTATCCTTTTGTCTACTCAACATATCCAATAAAAATATACCTTTTTCTTTTGTCTTCGAGCTTCGTTCTTCATTGATCCGGTACGTGAGCATAAGTCACACTACCGAACACTTTGAGATGAGAGATTGTAGGCTTTTGTCCGCTCCAAGCCTCTTGTGGTGTTTGATCATCTAACTTCGCATGTGGACATCAATTTTGTACGTAGATGGCGCATTACACGGCTTCTGCACAAAATTTCTTTGGCATCCTTTGTTAGGTTATGGAGCCTACTCCTTATTTATAGCTTGGTCAATGGTTATATCCAGTAAAGCTATATTTGGTAAAGCTATATATAGTAAAGCTATATATGGTAAAGCTATATCCAGTAAAGCTATATATGGTAAAGCTATATCCGGTAAAGCTATATATGGTAAATAGCTATATATAGTAGATGGCTAAATCTGGTAAAGCTATATATAGTAAACTAAACCATATATATATCTCGTCCGGTAGAGCTTTGAAAATGTACTTTCTATTCTCTGTACTCTCTCTTGTTGTACATACCTGAAGTCATCAATAAAAAAAAAATCCTTTTAGCCAGAGTTCTCCTTGCAATTTTCTCTATCCTGTTCTTTGTGTTCATCTAGATCGAGCGTGTGTGTTGTTGTGCGATCCTAACATCCTTTTGCTCTTAAGCATTGATCAAACCATGTCAAGAATGCTCCAGTTCTTTCTCGACCACACCATTTTGTTGAGGGGTGTACGGTGCGGTTAGAAATCGCCTTATGCCTTGCTCCTCGCAATACTCCATGAACGTCGTCAAAGTATACTCGCCACCTCTATCGGATCGTACAGCTTTGATGTGTCTACTAGTTGCCTTCTCCACCAACACTTTGAACGTTTTGAACACCTCGAATGCCTTGGATTTTTTTTTTTAGAAAGTAAGCCCAAGTTTTTCGTGAGTAATCATCGATAAATGAAATGAAATACCTCTTTTCGTTGAAAGACTCGAGGTAATTGGTCCACATATATCTGTATGGATCAACTCGAAAGGTTGTTTAGCCCAAAATTCAGCCATCTTTTTAATTGAGGTTCTCGCATGCTTGCTGAGCACGCATTCTTCACAAAATTTTCCTTCAAAGTCCATGTTGGGTAGCCCATGCACCATATTCTTCTGGTGGGAATAAACTTAAATGAAAATGGTAGTTTTATTTTTCATTAATTTTAGTATGCTTTGAAACTCAGTCCTTGAAACAAAAAGCCAAAAGGAAAATTGAAAGGCCAATAACTATTTCAGGAATAGTGGGTTAGAAAATGATGGCATATGGGATAGACATTTTTAGCCTTTAAGAAAACCTATAAATTAGTTTGTTTTCCCATTGTAGAAAGCAGAGCAAAAGTGTAGAGAACAAAAATTACAGAGCAGTATAAAAAGGTTTTTCAGAATTCTTTGTCTCCTTGTCTCTCCCCTCTCGACATCTCCTTCACAGTTTCGTGAGTGTTATTCTAACAAATTAATATTAGAATGTGCTTTTATTTCAACAAATTGGTATCAGAGCGAGTTTTATTTTCTAAAAATTGGTATCAAAGCCAATGACGAATATGATGGGACAAATGCCGCTACCACAATTAACGAAGAAAAACTACGATTGAGCATCCAAATGAAAGCTCTTCTCGGTTCTCAAGACGCATGGGAGGTGGTTGAATAAGGTTTCGAAGAACCAAAGGATACCACGGGTTATACAGCGGCGCAAAACAAGGTACTAAAAGAATTGAGATCAAAGGATAAGGCAACATTATACATGCTGTTTCGGGCTGTTGACGAGTCGGGCTTTGAGAAGATTACCTGGACAACTACTTCAAAAGAAGCGTGGGACACTTTAGAAAAGGTGTTCAAAGGAACCGACCGAGTCAAGCAAGTGTGCCTCCAGACTTTGCGTGGCGAGTTGGAGAGCATGAAGATGAAGGAGCAGAAAATGTATCTAACTATATTACGCTCGTGTAGACCGTGGCAAATCAACTAAATCGAAACGGAGAAATGTTACCCGAGACACGGGTTGTGGAGAAGATCTTGAGGTCGTTAACCGACAACTTGGAGAATGTTGTATGTGCGATAGAAGAGTCAAAGGACCTAGCAAAGTTTACGGTCGATGAGCTCGTCGGCTCTCTCGAGGCACACGAGCAACATAAGAAAAAGGAGGAGGAGACACTCGATCAAGCGCTTCAGACTAAGGCATCAATAAAGAATAAAAAGGTACTCTACACTCAAAATATTCAAGGTAGAGGTCGAGGAAGTCGCGGAAATGGTCGAGGTGGTCAAGGGACCAGTTATGAAGAAAATTATACGGAGAAGAGATAGTCGAGCCAAGAAAATTGGCATGGAAGAGGACGTAATCAAGGATGGGTCAAGGATATAATTCCAACATCCAGTGTTACAAATGTCAAAAATATGGCCACTATGCAAATAATTGTAACTCCAAAAAATGTTACAATTGTGGCCGAATGGGACACGTTGCAAAAGCTTGTCGAGCCAGAAAAAGGGTGGAAGGAGCAACTAACCTAGCCTTGGAAGACGTAACAAATGAAGGTCTTCTCTTGATGGCTCAAGATGAAGAGAACATCAACAACGACACTCTGTGGTACCTCAACTCAGGGGCAAGCAACCATATGTGCGGTCACGAGTACCTATTCAAAGAGATGCAAAAGATTGAAGATGGTCACGTGTCATTTGGAGATGCGTCAAAGGTGGAGGTCAAAGGCCGAGGTACGATACATTTCTTGCAAAAGGATGGTGTAATGGGGGCCAATCCAAGATGTTTACTACATACCAGACCTCAAGACCAACATATTGAGTATGGGGCAACTCACAGAGAAAGGTTACTCAATATTCTTAAAGGACCGCCTGCTACACCTGAAGGATAAGCAAGGGCGTTTGGTTGCTCGAGTCGAGATAGGAAGAAATCGGATATACAAATTGAAAGAAGCATACGAGAAAAGTGTTCGCGAGTCAACGTAGAAAAAAGGGCATCACTGTGACATCTCCGTTCTGGTCACCTACATCATGGCGGCCTAAAGGAGTTAGCAAAGAAGAATATGGTACATGGGTTACCAAACATGGACTTTGAAGGAAAATTTTGTGAAGAATGCGTGCTCAGCAAGCATGCGAGAACCTCAATTCAAAAAAGGCTGAATTTTGGGCTAAACAACCTCTCGAATTGATCCATACATATATATGTGTGGACCAATTACCCAGAGTTCTTCAGTGGAAAGAGTATTTCATTTCCTTTATCGATGATTACTCATGAAAAACTTGGGCTTACTTTCTAAAAGGAAATTTGAGGCATTCGAGGTGTTCAAAAAGTTTAAAGTAATGGTGGAGAAGGAAAGTGGTAGACACATCAAAGCTGTACAATCCGATAGAGGTGGCGAGTATACTTCGACGGCTTTCATGGAGTACTGCAAGGAGCAAGGCATAAGGCAGTTTCTAATCGCATCGTACACCCCTCAACAAAATGGTGTGGCTGAGAGAAAGAACCGGACCATTCTCAACATGGTTCGCTCAATGCTTAAGGGAAAAAGGATGTCGAAGGAATTTTGGGCAGAAGCCGTGCAATGCGCCATCTACGTACAAAATCGATGTCCACATGCGAAGTTAGATGATCAAACACCACAATAGGCTTGGAGCGAACAAAATCCTACAATCTCTCATCTCAAAGTGTTCGGTAGTGTGGCTTATGCTCACGTACCGGATCAACGAAGAACGAAGCTCGAAGACAAAAGCAAAAGGTATATCTTTATTGGATATGATGAGAAGACAAAAGGATACAAACTACTTGACCCGATTAGCAAGATGGTGATAGTGAGTCACGATGTGAGAGTAAATGAAGCAAGCGAATGAGACTGGAACAATTCGACGGAAGTCAATATCGAAGTTGGAGAATCATCAGTCGCTGCACCAACAAGTGCACCAACAGACTCAAAAACTTCCGATGATGAAGATGAACCACAACAACCCAAAATGCGAAGTTTGCGAGATTTGTATGACTCAACAAATGAGGTACACCTTGTATGTCTTCTGGCCGATGCTGAAAATATCAGCTTTGAAGAGGCGGTGCGAGACACGAAGTGGCAAACTACCATGGATGAGGAGATTAAAGCGATTCATCTCAACAACACATGGGAAGTGACAGAATTACCAGAAGGAAGTCAGCCCATAGGTGTGAAGTGGGTATTCAAGAAAAAGATGAATGCTGAAGGCAAGATTGAGCGGTACAAGGTGCGACTTGTTGCGAAGGGATACAAGCAAAAGGCGGGAATCGACTATGACAAAGTGTTTGCTCCTGTCACTAGAATGGAGACAATCCGTTCAATTCAAATGGCCAATTTTTCAAATGGATGTCAAGTCAACATTCTTGAATTGTGTGCTTGAAGAAGAAGTATACCTCGAACAACCTCCCTGGTACATAAAAATTGGAGAAGAGAAGAAGGTACTAAAATTGAAGAAGACGCTTTACGGGTTGAAACAAGCATCGCGAGCATGGATACTCTGTTAGAAATCACGACTCTCCACAATGGTATGATATTGTCCACTTTGAGCATAAGCTCTCATGGCTTTGCTTTGGGCTTCCCCAAAAGACCTCATACCAATGGAGATGGTATTCCTCACTTATAAACCCATGATCTTCCACTAAATTAATCAATGTGAGACTCACTCCTAATAATCCTCAACAATCCTTCCCTCGAACAAAGCACACTATAAGCCTCCCCTAAGGCTTATGAAGCTCTCGAATAGCCTCCCCTTAATTGAGGCTCGACTCCTTTCTCTGGAGCCCTCGAACAAAGTACACCCTTTGTTCGACAGTTTAGTCACTTTTGACTACACCTTCGAGGCCCACAATTCTTTGTTCGACATTTGAGGATTTTATATCGACATGGCTAAGTTTAGGGCATGGCTCTGATACCATGTTAGAAATCACGACTCTCCACAATGGTATGATATTGTCCACTTTGAGCATAAGCTCTCATTGCTTTGCTTTGGGCTTCCTCAAAAGGCCTCATACTAATGGAGATGGTATTCCTCACTTATAAACCCATGATCTTCCACTAAATTAACCAATGTGAGACTCACTCCCAATAATCCTCAACATACTCGCATCGATACATACTTCAAGGAGAACAAGTACAAGCAATGTTCCCACGAACATTCACTTTACACAAAGAATAGTGGAGGTAATGTGATACTTGTTGCTCATTATGTCGATGACCTCATCTTCTCAGGCAACAATGATGAAATGATAGAAGAGTTTAAAAGCACAATGACACGAGACTTTGAGATGACAAACTTGGCTTGTTGAAGTTTTTCCTCGATTTGGAGGTTAAACAAAGGGAGATAGACATTTTTATATCACAGGAGAAATATGCAAAGGAGATTTTGAAGAAGTACAAAATGGAAAATTGCAACCCGGTATCAACACCAATGAAACCAAGTACAAAACTCTCAAAGTATGATGAAGGAGAATGAGTAGATGCAAATAGGTACTGGAGCCTGGTGGGAAGCCTTCGCTTCTTACATGCACAAGGCCAGATCTTTCATTAAGTATCGGCATAATAAGTCAGTTCATGGAGGAGTCAATCTATTCATATTGGAAGGTGTTGAAGCGATGTTGAAGCGAGTCCTATGATACATCTAAGGAACGGTGTCACTTGGGCTATTCTACTCAAAAATAGAAGATTACAAGTTAGTCGGTTACTTTGACAGTGATTAGTGCAGAGACATAGACGATCGGAAAAANAGTGGTAGACACATCAAAGCTGTACAATCCGATAGAGGTGGCGAGTATACTTCGACGGCTTTCATGGAGTACTGCAAGGAGCAAGGCATAAGGCAGTTTCTAATCGCATCGTACACCCCTCAACAAAATGGTGTGGCTGAGAGAAAGAACCGGACCATTCTCAACATGGTTCGCTCAATGCTTAAGGGAAAAAGGATGTCGAAGGAATTTTGGGCAGAAGCCGTGCAATGCGCCATCTACGTACAAAATCGATGTCCACATGCGAAGTTAGATGATCAAACACCACAATAGGCTTGGAGCGAACAAAATCCTACAATCTCTCATCTCAAAGTGTTCGGTAGTGTGGCTTATGCTCACGTACCGGATCAACGAAGAACGAAGCTCGAAGACAAAAGCAAAAGGTATATCTTTATTGGATATGATGAGAAGACAAAAGGATACAAACTACTTGACCCGATTAGCAAGATGGTGATAGTGAGTCACGATGTGAGAGTAAATGAAGCAAGCGAATGAGACTGGAACAATTCGACGGAAGTCAATATCGAAGTTGGAGAATCATCAGTCGCTGCACCAACAAGTGCACCAACAGACTCAAAAACTTCCGATGATGAAGATGAACCACAACAACCCAAAATGCGAAGTTTGCGAGATTTGTATGACTCAACAAATGAGGTACACCTTGTATGTCTTCTGGCCGATGCTGAAAATATCAGCTTTGAAGAGGCGGTGCGAGACACGAAGTGGCAAACTACCATGGATGAGGAGATTAAAGCGATTCATCTCAACAACACATGGGAAGTGACAGAATTACCAGAAGGAAGTCAGCCCATAGGTGTGAAGTGGGTATTCAAGAAAAAGATGAATGCTGAAGGCAAGATTGAGCGGTACAAGGTGCGACTTGTTGCGAAGGGATACAAGCAAAAGGCGGGAATCGACTATGACAAAGTGTTTGCTCCTGTCACTAGAATGGAGACAATCCGTTCAATTCAAATGGCCAATTTTTCAAATGGATGTCAAGTCAACATTCTTGAATTGTGTGCTTGAAGAAGAAGTATACCTCGAACAACCTCCCTGGTACATAAAAATTGGAGAAGAGAAGAAGGTACTAAAATTGAAGAAGACGCTTTACGGGTTGAAACAAGCATCGCGAGCATGGATACTCTGTTAGAAATCACGACTCTCCACAATGGTATGATATTGTCCACTTTGAGCATAAGCTCTCATGGCTTTGCTTTGGGCTTCCCCAAAAGACCTCATACCAATGGAGATGGTATTCCTCACTTATAAACCCATGATCTTCCACTAAATTAATCAATGTGAGACTCACTCCTAATAATCCTCAACAATCCTTCCCTCGAACAAAGCACACTATAAGCCTCCCCTAAGGCTTATGAAGCTCTCGAATAGCCTCCCCTTAATTGAGGCTCGACTCCTTTCTCTGGAGCCCTCGAACAAAGTACACCCTTTGTTCGACAGTTTAGTCACTTTTGACTACACCTTCGAGGCCCACAATTCTTTGTTCGACATTTGAGGATTTTATATCGACATGGCTAAGTTTAGGGCATGGCTCTGATACCATGTTAGAAATCACGACTCTCCACAATGGTATGATATTGTCCACTTTGAGCATAAGCTCTCATTGCTTTGCTTTGGGCTTCCTCAAAAGGCCTCATACTAATGGAGATGGTATTCCTCACTTATAAACCCATGATCTTCCACTAAATTAACCAATGTGAGACTCACTCCCAATAATCCTCAACATACTCGCATCGATACATACTTCAAGGAGAACAAGTACAAGCAATGTTCCCACGAACATTCACTTTACACAAAGAATAGTGGAGGTAATGTGATACTTGTTGCTCATTATGTCGATGACCTCATCTTCTCAGGCAACAATGATGAAATGATAGAAGAGTTTAAAAGCACAATGACACGAGACTTTGAGATGACAAACTTGGCTTGTTGAAGTTTTTCCTCGATTTGGAGGTTAAACAAAGGGAGATAGACATTTTTATATCACAGGAGAAATATGCAAAGGAGATTTTGAAGAAGTACAAAATGGAAAATTGCAACCCGGTATCAACACCAATGAAACCAAGTACAAAACTCTCAAAGTATGATGAAGGAGAATGAGTAGATGCAAATAGGTACTGGAGCCTGGTGGGAAGCCTTCGCTTCTTACATGCACAAGGCCAGATCTTTCATTAAGTATCGGCATAATAAGTCAGTTCATGGAGGAGTCAATCTATTCATATTGGAAGGTGTTGAAGCGATGTTGAAGCGAGTCCTATGATACATCTAAGGAACGGTGTCACTTGGGCTATTCTACTCAAAAATAGAAGATTACAAGTTAGTCGGTTACTTTGACAGTGATTAGTGCAGAGACATAGACGATCGGAAAAATACATCGGGTTATGTATTCTTCATGGACAACACAACATTTACTTGGCTTTCAAAGAAACAACCGATCATGACACTCTCGACGTGTGAAGCTGAGTATGTAGCAGCATCTTGGTGTGTGTGTCACGCAATATGGCTTAGAAATTTGTTGAGTAAGATGGAGCTAAAGCAACGAGGTGCAACCGTAATACAAGTTGACAATAAATCAGCAATTGAGTTGGCCAAGAACTCAGTGAACCATGAAAGAAGCAAACACATTGACGTTTGATTTCATTTTATCCGAGATCATGTGAAGGAAGGAAACGTGAAATTGCTACATGTGGCAAGTCAGGATCAAGTTGCGGACATCTTTACAAAACCGCTACCGAAAATACTTTTCGACAAATACAAGAAGATGATTGACATGATAGATGACAGGAGCATTTAAGTTTATAGGGAAGTTTTGTTGGGAATAAACTTAAATGAGAAGGGTAGTTTTATTTTTCGTTAATTTTAGTAANCGAAGAACGAAGCTCGAAGACAAAAGCAAAAGGTATATCTTTATTGGATATGATGAGAAGACAAAAGGATACAAACTACTTGACCCGATTAGCAAGATGGTGATAGTGAGTCACGATGTGAGAGTAAATGAAGCAAGCGAATGAGACTGGAACAATTCGACGGAAGTCAATATCGAAGTTGGAGAATCATCAGTCGCTGCACCAACAAGTGCACCAACAGACTCAAAAACTTCCGATGATGAAGATGAACCACAACAACCCAAAATGCGAAGTTTGCGAGATTTGTATGACTCAACAAATGAGGTACACCTTGTATGTCTTCTGGCCGATGCTGAAAATATCAGCTTTGAAGAGGCGGTGCGAGACACGAAGTGGCAAACTACCATGGATGAGGAGATTAAAGCGATTCATCTCAACAACACATGGGAAGTGACAGAATTACCAGAAGGAAGTCAGCCCATAGGTGTGAAGTGGGTATTCAAGAAAAAGATGAATGCTGAAGGCAAGATTGAGCGGTACAAGGTGCGACTTGTTGCGAAGGGATACAAGCAAAAGGCGGGAATCGACTATGACAAAGTGTTTGCTCCTGTCACTAGAATGGAGACAATCCGTTCAATTCAAATGGCCAATTTTTCAAATGGATGTCAAGTCAACATTCTTGAATTGTGTGCTTGAAGAAGAAGTATACCTCGAACAACCTCCCTGGTACATAAAAATTGGAGAAGAGAAGAAGGTACTAAAATTGAAGAAGACGCTTTACGGGTTGAAACAAGCATCGCGAGCATGGATACTCTGTTAGAAATCACGACTCTCCACAATGGTATGATATTGTCCACTTTGAGCATAAGCTCTCATGGCTTTGCTTTGGGCTTCCCCAAAAGACCTCATACCAATGGAGATGGTATTCCTCACTTATAAACCCATGATCTTCCACTAAATTAATCAATGTGAGACTCACTCCTAATAATCCTCAACAATCCTTCCCTCGAACAAAGCACACTATAAGCCTCCCCTAAGGCTTATGAAGCTCTCGAATAGCCTCCCCTTAATTGAGGCTCGACTCCTTTCTCTGGAGCCCTCGAACAAAGTACACCCTTTGTTCGACAGTTTAGTCACTTTTGACTACACCTTCGAGGCCCACAATTCTTTGTTCGACATTTGAGGATTTTATATCGACATGGCTAAGTTTAGGGCATGGCTCTGATACCATGTTAGAAATCACGACTCTCCACAATGGTATGATATTGTCCACTTTGAGCATAAGCTCTCATTGCTTTGCTTTGGGCTTCCTCAAAAGGCCTCATACTAATGGAGATGGTATTCCTCACTTATAAACCCATGATCTTCCACTAAATTAACCAATGTGAGACTCACTCCCAATAATCCTCAACATACTCGCATCGATACATACTTCAAGGAGAACAAGTACAAGCAATGTTCCCACGAACATTCACTTTACACAAAGAATAGTGGAGGTAATGTGATACTTGTTGCTCATTATGTCGATGACCTCATCTTCTCAGGCAACAATGATGAAATGATAGAAGAGTTTAAAAGCACAATGACACGAGACTTTGAGATGACAAACTTGGCTTGTTGAAGTTTTTCCTCGATTTGGAGGTTAAACAAAGGGAGATAGACATTTTTATATCACAGGAGAAATATGCAAAGGAGATTTTGAAGAAGTACAAAATGGAAAATTGCAACCCGGTATCAACACCAATGAAACCAAGTACAAAACTCTCAAAGTATGATGAAGGAGAATGAGTAGATGCAAATAGGTACTGGAGCCTGGTGGGAAGCCTTCGCTTCTTACATGCACAAGGCCAGATCTTTCATTAAGTATCGGCATAATAAGTCAGTTCATGGAGGAGTCAATCTATTCATATTGGAAGGTGTTGAAGCGATGTTGAAGCGAGTCCTATGATACATCTAAGGAACGGTGTCACTTGGGCTATTCTACTCAAAAATAGAAGATTACAAGTTAGTCGGTTACTTTGACAGTGATTAGTGCAGAGACATAGACGATCGGAAAAATACATCGGGTTATGTATTCTTCATGGACAACACAACATTTACTTGGCTTTCAAAGAAACAACCGATCATGACACTCTCGACGTGTGAAGCTGAGTATGTAGCAGCATCTTGGTGTGTGTGTCACGCAATATGGCTTAGAAATTTGTTGAGTAAGATGGAGCTAAAGCAACGAGGTGCAACCGTAATACAAGTTGACAATAAATCAGCAATTGAGTTGGCCAAGAACTCAGTGAACCATGAAAGAAGCAAACACATTGACGTTTGATTTCATTTTATCCGAGATCATGTGAAGGAAGGAAACGTGAAATTGCTACATGTGGCAAGTCAGGATCAAGTTGCGGACATCTTTACAAAACCGCTACCGAAAATACTTTTCGACAAATACAAGAAGATGATTGACATGATAGATGACAGGAGCATTTAAGTTTATAGGGAAGTTTTGTTGGGAATAAACTTAAATGAGAAGGGTAGTTTTATTTTTCGTTAATTTTAGTAAGCTTTGAAACTCAGTCCTTGAAACAAAAAGCCAAAAGGAAAATTGAAAGGCAACTATTTCAAGAATGGTGGGTTAGAAAATGATGCATATGGGATAGCCATTTTTAGCTTTTAGAAAACCTATAAATTAGTTTGTTTTCTCATTGTAAAAAGCAGAGCAAAAGAGCAAAGAAAGAGCAAAAGTGTAGAGAACAAATAGTACAGCCCAATAGAAAAAGGCTTTTTCTGTCTCCTTGTCTCTCCCCTCTCGACATCTTCTTCACAGTTTCGTGAGTGTTATTCTAACAAATTAATATCAGAGCGAGCTTTTATTTCAACAAATTGGTATCAGAGCGGGTTTTATTTTCTACANACACGAAGTGGCAAACTACCATGGATGAGGAGATTAAAGCGATTCATCTCAACAACACATGGGAAGTGACAGAATTACCAGAAGGAAGTCAGCCCATAGGTGTGAAGTGGGTATTCAAGAAAAAGATGAATGCTGAAGGCANGCAAACACTTTTCTCGTATGCTTCTTAAATTCAGTTTGTACATACGATTTCTTCCTATCTCGACTCGAGCAACCAAAANACAAGCAAAAGGCGGGAATCGACTATGACAAAGTGTTTGCTCCTGTCACTAGAATGGAGACAATCCGTTCAATTCAAATGGCCAATTTTTCAAATGGATGTCAAGTCAACATTCTTGAATTGTGTGCTTGAAGAAGAAGTATACCTCGAACAACCTCCCTNCATCCTTTTGCAAGAAATGTATCGTACCTCGACCTTTGACCTCTACCTTTANAGGTACTAAAATTGAAGAAGACGCTTTACGGGTTGAAACAAGCATCGCGAGCATGGATACTNACATGACTATCTTCAATCTTTTGCATCTCTTTGAATAGGTACTCGTGACCTTTGACGCTTCCACCCTTTTTTTGGCTCGACAATCTTTTGCAACATGCCCCACTCTGCCATAACATTTGTCGGAGTTACAATCATTCGCATAGTGACCGTAGNCTCACTTATAAACCCATGATCTTCCACTAAATTAATCAATGTGAGACTCACTCCTNAATAATATCCTTGACTGCGTTCTCTTCCACGCCAATTTGCTTGGCTCGACTGTCTCTTCTCCTTATAATTTCCTTCATTTCTGCTGCCTTGACNACTCCTAATAATCCTCAACAATCCTTCCCTCGAACAAAGCACACTATAAGCCTCCCCTAAGGCTTATGAAGCTCTCGAATAGCCTCCCCTTAATTGAGGCTCGACTCCTTTCTCTGGAGCCCTCGAACAAAGTACACCCTTTGTTCGACAGTTTAGTCACTTTTGACTACACCTTCGAGGCCCACAATTCTTTGTTCGACATTTGAGGATTTTATATCGACATGGCTAAGTTTAGGGCATGGCTCTGATACCATGTTAGAAATCACGACTCTCCACAATGGTATGATATTGTCCACTTTGAGCATAAGCTCTCATTGCTTTGCTTTGGGCTTCCTCAAAAGGCCTCATACTAATGGAGATGGTATTCCTCACTTATAAACCCATGATCTTCCACTAAATTAACCAATGTGAGACTCACTCCCAATAATCCTCAACATACTCGCATCGATACATACTTCAAGGAGAACAAGTACAAGCAATGTTCCCACGAACATTCACTTTACACAAAGAATAGTGGAGGTAATGTGATACTTGTTGCTCATTATGTCGATGACCTCATCTTCTCAGGCAACAATGATGAAATGATAGAAGAGTTTAAAAGCACAATGACACGAGACTTTGAGATGACAAACTTGGCTTGTTGAAGTTTTTCCTCGATTTGGAGGTTAAACAAAGGGAGATAGACATTTTTATATCACAGGAGAAATATGCAAAGGAGATTTTGAAGAAGTACAAAATGGAAAATTGCAACCCGGTATCAACACCAATGAAACCAAGTACAAAACTCTCAAAGTATGATGAAGGAGAATGAGTAGATGCAAATAGGTACTGGAGCCTGGTGGGAAGCCTTCGCTTCTTACATGCACAAGGCCAGATCTTTCATTAAGTATCGGCATAATAAGTCAGTTCATGGAGGAGTCAATCTATTCATATTGGAAGGTGTTGAAGCGATGTTGAAGCGAGTCCTATGATACATCTAAGGAACGGTGTCACTTGGGCTATTCTACTCAAAAATAGAAGATTACAAGTTAGTCGGTTACTTTGACAGTGATTAGTGCAGAGACATAGACGATCGGAAAAATACATCGGGTTATGTATTCTTCATGGACAACACAACATTTACTTGGCTTTCAAAGAAACAACCGATCATGACACTCTCGACGTGTGAAGCTGAGTATGTAGCAGCATCTTGGTGTGTGTGTCACGCAATATGGCTTAGAAATTTGTTGAGTAAGATGGAGCTAAAGCAACGAGGTGCAACCGTAATACAAGTTGACAATAAATCAGCAATTGAGTTGGCCAAGAACTCAGTGAACCATGAAAGAAGCAAACACATTGACGTTTGATTTCATTTTATCCGAGATCATGTGAAGGAAGGAAACGTGAAATTGCTACATGTGGCAAGTCAGGATCAAGTTGCGGACATCTTTACAAAACCGCTACCGAAAATACTTTTCGACAAATACAAGAAGATGATTGACATGATAGATGACAGGAGCATTTAAGTTTATAGGGAAGTTTTGTTGGGAATAAACTTAAATGAGAAGGGTAGTTTTATTTTTCGTTAATTTTAGTAAGCTTTGAAACTCAGTCCTTGAAACAAAAAGCCAAAAGGAAAATTGAAAGGCAACTATTTCAAGAATGGTGGGTTAGAAAATGATGCATATGGGATAGCCATTTTTAGCTTTTAGAAAACCTATAAATTAGTTTGTTTTCTCATTGTAAAAAGCAGAGCAAAAGAGCAAAGAAAGAGCAAAAGTGTAGAGAACAAATAGTACAGCCCAATAGAAAAAGGCTTTTTCTGTCTCCTTGTCTCTCCCCTCTCGACATCTTCTTCACAGTTTCGTGAGTGTTATTCTAACAAATTAATATCAGAGCGAGCTTTTATTTCAACAAATTGGTATCAGAGCGGGTTTTATTTTCTACATCTTCTTCGCTAACTCCTTTAGGCCGCCATGATGTAGGTGACCAAAGCAGAGATGCCACAGTGATGTCTTTTCTTCTACGTCGACTCGCAAACACTTTTCTCGTATGCTTCTTAAATTCAGTTTGTACATACGATTTCTTCCTATCTCGACTCGAGCAACCAAAAGCCCTTGCTTATCCTTCAGGTGTAGCAGGCGGTCCTTTAAGAATATCGAGTAACCTTTCTCTGTGAGTTGCCCCATACTCAGTATGTTGGTCTTGAGGTCTGGTACGTAATAAACATCTTGATTGACCCCATTACACCATCCTTTTGCAAGAAATGTATCGTACCTCGACCTTTGACCTCTACCTTTAACGCATCTCCAAATGACACATGACTATCTTCAATCTTTTGCATCTCTTTGAATAGGTACTCGTGACCTTTGACGCTTCCACCCTTTTTTTGGCTCGACAATCTTTTGCAACATGCCCCACTCTGCCATAACATTTGTCGGAGTTACAATCATTCGCATAGTGACCGTAGTTTTGACATTTATAGCACTGAATGTTGGAATAATATCCTTGACTGCGTTCTCTTCCACGCCAATTTGCTTGGCTCGACTGTCTCTTCTCCTTATAATTTCCTTCATTTCTGCTGCCTTGACTTGAGAGTAGAGTACCTTTTCATCTTTGATTGATGCCTTGGTTTGAAGTGCTTGATCGAGTGTTTCCTCTTTTTTCTTCTTACGTTGCTCGTGTGCCTCGAGAGAATCGGCGAGTTCGTCGACTGTGAACGTCACTAGGTCCTTTGACTCTTCTATCGTGCATACAACATTCTCGAAGTTGTTGGTTAATTACCTCAAGATCTTCTCCACAACCTGCATCTCAGANTCCACTTTGAGCATAAGCTCTCATTGCTTTGCTTTGGGCTTCCTCAAAAGGCCTCATACTAATGGAGATGGTATTCCTCACTTATAAACCCATGATCTTCCACTAAATTAACCAATGTGAGACTCACTCCCAATAATCCTCAACATACTCGCATCGATACATACTTCAAGGAGAACAAGTACAAGCAATGTTCCCACGAACATTCACTTTACACAAAGAATAGTGGAGGTAATGTGATACTTGTTGCTCATTATGTCGATGACCTCATCTTCTCAGGCAACAATGATGAAATGATAGAAGAGTTTAAAAGCACAATGACACGAGACTTTGAGATGACAAACTTGGCTTGTTGAAGTTTTTCCTCGATTTGGAGGTTAAACAAAGGGAGATAGACATTTTTATATCACAGGAGAAATATGCAAAGGAGATTTTGAAGAAGTACAAAATGGAAAATTGCAACCCGGTATCAACACCAATGAAACCAAGTACAAAACTCTCAAAGTATGATGAAGGAGAATGAGTAGATGCAAATAGGTACTGGAGCCTGGTGGGAAGCCTTCGCTTCTTACATGCACAAGGCCAGATCTTTCATTAAGTATCGGCATAATAAGTCAGTTCATGGAGGAGTCAATCTATTCATATTGGAAGGTGTTGAAGCGATGTTGAAGCGAGTCCTATGATACATCTAAGGAACGGTGTCACTTGGGCTATTCTACTCAAAAATAGAAGATTACAAGTTAGTCGGTTACTTTGACAGTGATTAGTGCAGAGACATAGACGATCGGAAAAATACATCGGGTTATGTATTCTTCATGGACAACACAACATTTACTTGGCTTTCAAAGAAACAACCGATCATGACACTCTCGACGTGTGAAGCTGAGTATGTAGCAGCATCTTGGTGTGTGTGTCACGCAATATGGCTTAGAAATTTGTTGAGTAAGATGGAGCTAAAGCAACGAGGTGCAACCGTAATACAAGTTGACAATAAATCAGCAATTGAGTTGGCCAAGAACTCAGTGAACCATGAAAGAAGCAAACACATTGACGTTTGATTTCATTTTATCCGAGATCATGTGAAGGAAGGAAACGTGAAATTGCTACATGTGGCAAGTCAGGATCAAGTTGCGGACATCTTTACAAAACCGCTACCGAAAATACTTTTCGACAAATACAAGAAGATGATTGACATGATAGATGACAGGAGCATTTAAGTTTATAGGGAAGTTTTGTTGGGAATAAACTTAAATGAGAAGGGTAGTTTTATTTTTCGTTAATTTTAGTAAGCTTTGAAACTCAGTCCTTGAAACAAAAAGCCAAAAGGAAAATTGAAAGGCAACTATTTCAAGAATGGTGGGTTAGAAAATGATGCATATGGGATAGCCATTTTTAGCTTTTAGAAAACCTATAAATTAGTTTGTTTTCTCATTGTAAAAAGCAGAGCAAAAGAGCAAAGAAAGAGCAAAAGTGTAGAGAACAAATAGTACAGCCCAATAGAAAAAGGCTTTTTCTGTCTCCTTGTCTCTCCCCTCTCGACATCTTCTTCACAGTTTCGTGAGTGTTATTCTAACAAATTAATATCAGAGCGAGCTTTTATTTCAACAAATTGGTATCAGAGCGGGTTTTATTTTCTACATCTTCTTCGCTAACTCCTTTAGGCCGCCATGATGTAGGTGACCAAAGCAGAGATGCCACAGTGATGTCTTTTCTTCTACGTCGACTCGCAAACACTTTTCTCGTATGCTTCTTAAATTCAGTTTGTACATACGATTTCTTCCTATCTCGACTCGAGCAACCAAAAGCCCTTGCTTATCCTTCAGGTGTAGCAGGCGGTCCTTTAAGAATATCGAGTAACCTTTCTCTGTGAGTTGCCCCATACTCAGTATGTTGGTCTTGAGGTCTGGTACGTAATAAACATCTTGATTGACCCCATTACACCATCCTTTTGCAAGAAATGTATCGTACCTCGACCTTTGACCTCTACCTTTAACGCATCTCCAAATGACACATGACTATCTTCAATCTTTTGCATCTCTTTGAATAGGTACTCGTGACCTTTGACGCTTCCACCCTTTTTTTGGCTCGACAATCTTTTGCAACATGCCCCACTCTGCCATAACATTTGTCGGAGTTACAATCATTCGCATAGTGACCGTAGTTTTGACATTTATAGCACTGAATGTTGGAATAATATCCTTGACTGCGTTCTCTTCCACGCCAATTTGCTTGGCTCGACTGTCTCTTCTCCTTATAATTTCCTTCATTTCTGCTGCCTTGACTTGAGAGTAGAGTACCTTTTCATCTTTGATTGATGCCTTGGTTTGAAGTGCTTGATCGAGTGTTTCCTCTTTTTTCTTCTTACGTTGCTCGTGTGCCTCGAGAGAATCGGCGAGTTCGTCGACTGTGAACGTCACTAGGTCCTTTGACTCTTCTATCGTGCATACAACATTCTCGAAGTTGTTGGTTAATTACCTCAAGATCTTCTCCACAACCTGCATCTCAGATAACATTTCTCCGTTTCGATTTAGTTGGTTTACCACAGTCTGTACGTGCGTAATGTAGTTAGATACATTTTCTGACTCCTTCATCTTCATGCTCTCCAACTCGCCACGAAGAGTTTGGAGCGCACTTGCTTGACTCGGTCGGTTCCTTTGAACACTTTTTCTAAAGTGTTCCACGCTTCTTTTGAAGTAGTTGCCCTAGAAATCGTCTCAAAGCCCGACTCGTCAACGAGTTGGAACAGCATGTATAATGTCGTCTTATCCTCTAATCGCAATTCTTTTAATGCCTTGTTTTGTGCCGTNAAATTAACCAATGTGAGACTCACTCCCAATAATCCTCAACATACTCGCATCGATACATACTTCAAGGAGAACAAGTACAAGCAATGTTCCCACGAACATTCACTTTACACAAAGAATAGTGGAGGTAATGTGATACTTGTTGCTCATTATGTCGATGACCTCATCTTCTCAGGCAACAATGATGAAATGATAGAAGAGTTTAAAAGCACAATGACACGAGACTTTGAGATGACAAACTTGGCTTGTTGAAGTTTTTCCTCGATTTGGAGGTTAAACAAAGGGAGATAGACATTTTTATATCACAGGAGAAATATGCAAAGGAGATTTTGAAGAAGTACAAAATGGAAAATTGCAACCCGGTATCAACACCAATGAAACCAAGTACAAAACTCTCAAAGTATGATGAAGGAGAATGAGTAGATGCAAATAGGTACTGGAGCCTGGTGGGAAGCCTTCGCTTCTTACATGCACAAGGCCAGATCTTTCATTAAGTATCGGCATAATAAGTCAGTTCATGGAGGAGTCAATCTATTCATATTGGAAGGTGTTGAAGCGATGTTGAAGCGAGTCCTATGATACATCTAAGGAACGGTGTCACTTGGGCTATTCTACTCAAAAATAGAAGATTACAAGTTAGTCGGTTACTTTGACAGTGATTAGTGCAGAGACATAGACGATCGGAAAAATACATCGGGTTATGTATTCTTCATGGACAACACAACATTTACTTGGCTTTCAAAGAAACAACCGATCATGACACTCTCGACGTGTGAAGCTGAGTATGTAGCAGCATCTTGGTGTGTGTGTCACGCAATATGGCTTAGAAATTTGTTGAGTAAGATGGAGCTAAAGCAACGAGGTGCAACCGTAATACAAGTTGACAATAAATCAGCAATTGAGTTGGCCAAGAACTCAGTGAACCATGAAAGAAGCAAACACATTGACGTTTGATTTCATTTTATCCGAGATCATGTGAAGGAAGGAAACGTGAAATTGCTACATGTGGCAAGTCAGGATCAAGTTGCGGACATCTTTACAAAACCGCTACCGAAAATACTTTTCGACAAATACAAGAAGATGATTGACATGATAGATGACAGGAGCATTTAAGTTTATAGGGAAGTTTTGTTGGGAATAAACTTAAATGAGAAGGGTAGTTTTATTTTTCGTTAATTTTAGTAAGCTTTGAAACTCAGTCCTTGAAACAAAAAGCCAAAAGGAAAATTGAAAGGCAACTATTTCAAGAATGGTGGGTTAGAAAATGATGCATATGGGATAGCCATTTTTAGCTTTTAGAAAACCTATAAATTAGTTTGTTTTCTCATTGTAAAAAGCAGAGCAAAAGAGCAAAGAAAGAGCAAAAGTGTAGAGAACAAATAGTACAGCCCAATAGAAAAAGGCTTTTTCTGTCTCCTTGTCTCTCCCCTCTCGACATCTTCTTCACAGTTTCGTGAGTGTTATTCTAACAAATTAATATCAGAGCGAGCTTTTATTTCAACAAATTGGTATCAGAGCGGGTTTTATTTTCTACATCTTCTTCGCTAACTCCTTTAGGCCGCCATGATGTAGGTGACCAAAGCAGAGATGCCACAGTGATGTCTTTTCTTCTACGTCGACTCGCAAACACTTTTCTCGTATGCTTCTTAAATTCAGTTTGTACATACGATTTCTTCCTATCTCGACTCGAGCAACCAAAAGCCCTTGCTTATCCTTCAGGTGTAGCAGGCGGTCCTTTAAGAATATCGAGTAACCTTTCTCTGTGAGTTGCCCCATACTCAGTATGTTGGTCTTGAGGTCTGGTACGTAATAAACATCTTGATTGACCCCATTACACCATCCTTTTGCAAGAAATGTATCGTACCTCGACCTTTGACCTCTACCTTTAACGCATCTCCAAATGACACATGACTATCTTCAATCTTTTGCATCTCTTTGAATAGGTACTCGTGACCTTTGACGCTTCCACCCTTTTTTTGGCTCGACAATCTTTTGCAACATGCCCCACTCTGCCATAACATTTGTCGGAGTTACAATCATTCGCATAGTGACCGTAGTTTTGACATTTATAGCACTGAATGTTGGAATAATATCCTTGACTGCGTTCTCTTCCACGCCAATTTGCTTGGCTCGACTGTCTCTTCTCCTTATAATTTCCTTCATTTCTGCTGCCTTGACTTGAGAGTAGAGTACCTTTTCATCTTTGATTGATGCCTTGGTTTGAAGTGCTTGATCGAGTGTTTCCTCTTTTTTCTTCTTACGTTGCTCGTGTGCCTCGAGAGAATCGGCGAGTTCGTCGACTGTGAACGTCACTAGGTCCTTTGACTCTTCTATCGTGCATACAACATTCTCGAAGTTGTTGGTTAATTACCTCAAGATCTTCTCCACAACCTGCATCTCAGATAACATTTCTCCGTTTCGATTTAGTTGGTTTACCACAGTCTGTACGTGCGTAATGTAGTTAGATACATTTTCTGACTCCTTCATCTTCATGCTCTCCAACTCGCCACGAAGAGTTTGGAGCGCACTTGCTTGACTCGGTCGGTTCCTTTGAACACTTTTTCTAAAGTGTTCCACGCTTCTTTTGAAGTAGTTGCCCTAGAAATCGTCTCAAAGCCCGACTCGTCAACGAGTTGGAACAGCATGTATAATGTCGTCTTATCCTCTAATCGCAATTCTTTTAATGCCTTGTTTTGTGCCGTCGTATAACCTGTGGTATCCTTTGGTTCTTCGAAACCTTCTTCGACCACCTCCCATGCATCTTGCGAACCGAGAAGAGCTTTCATTTGGATGCTCCAATTCTCGTAGATCATCTTTNCAAACTTGGCTTGTTGAAGTTTTTCCTCGATTTGGAGGTTAAACAAAGGGAGATAGACATTTTTATATCACAGGAGAAATATGCAAAGGAGATTTTGAAGAAGTACAAAATGGAAAATTGCAACCCGGTATCAACACCAATGAAACCAAGTACAAAACTCTCAAAGTATGATGAAGGAGAATGAGTAGATGCAAATAGGTACTGGAGCCTGGTGGGAAGCCTTCGCTTCTTACATGCACAAGGCCAGATCTTTCATTAAGTATCGGCATAATAAGTCAGTTCATGGAGGAGTCAATCTATTCATATTGGAAGGTGTTGAAGCGATGTTGAAGCGAGTCCTATGATACATCTAAGGAACGGTGTCACTTGGGCTATTCTACTCAAAAATAGAAGATTACAAGTTAGTCGGTTACTTTGACAGTGATTAGTGCAGAGACATAGACGATCGGAAAAATACATCGGGTTATGTATTCTTCATGGACAACACAACATTTACTTGGCTTTCAAAGAAACAACCGATCATGACACTCTCGACGTGTGAAGCTGAGTATGTAGCAGCATCTTGGTGTGTGTGTCACGCAATATGGCTTAGAAATTTGTTGAGTAAGATGGAGCTAAAGCAACGAGGTGCAACCGTAATACAAGTTGACAATAAATCAGCAATTGAGTTGGCCAAGAACTCAGTGAACCATGAAAGAAGCAAACACATTGACGTTTGATTTCATTTTATCCGAGATCATGTGAAGGAAGGAAACGTGAAATTGCTACATGTGGCAAGTCAGGATCAAGTTGCGGACATCTTTACAAAACCGCTACCGAAAATACTTTTCGACAAATACAAGAAGATGATTGACATGATAGATGACAGGAGCATTTAAGTTTATAGGGAAGTTTTGTTGGGAATAAACTTAAATGAGAAGGGTAGTTTTATTTTTCGTTAATTTTAGTAAGCTTTGAAACTCAGTCCTTGAAACAAAAAGCCAAAAGGAAAATTGAAAGGCAACTATTTCAAGAATGGTGGGTTAGAAAATGATGCATATGGGATAGCCATTTTTAGCTTTTAGAAAACCTATAAATTAGTTTGTTTTCTCATTGTAAAAAGCAGAGCAAAAGAGCAAAGAAAGAGCAAAAGTGTAGAGAACAAATAGTACAGCCCAATAGAAAAAGGCTTTTTCTGTCTCCTTGTCTCTCCCCTCTCGACATCTTCTTCACAGTTTCGTGAGTGTTATTCTAACAAATTAATATCAGAGCGAGCTTTTATTTCAACAAATTGGTATCAGAGCGGGTTTTATTTTCTACATCTTCTTCGCTAACTCCTTTAGGCCGCCATGATGTAGGTGACCAAAGCAGAGATGCCACAGTGATGTCTTTTCTTCTACGTCGACTCGCAAACACTTTTCTCGTATGCTTCTTAAATTCAGTTTGTACATACGATTTCTTCCTATCTCGACTCGAGCAACCAAAAGCCCTTGCTTATCCTTCAGGTGTAGCAGGCGGTCCTTTAAGAATATCGAGTAACCTTTCTCTGTGAGTTGCCCCATACTCAGTATGTTGGTCTTGAGGTCTGGTACGTAATAAACATCTTGATTGACCCCATTACACCATCCTTTTGCAAGAAATGTATCGTACCTCGACCTTTGACCTCTACCTTTAACGCATCTCCAAATGACACATGACTATCTTCAATCTTTTGCATCTCTTTGAATAGGTACTCGTGACCTTTGACGCTTCCACCCTTTTTTTGGCTCGACAATCTTTTGCAACATGCCCCACTCTGCCATAACATTTGTCGGAGTTACAATCATTCGCATAGTGACCGTAGTTTTGACATTTATAGCACTGAATGTTGGAATAATATCCTTGACTGCGTTCTCTTCCACGCCAATTTGCTTGGCTCGACTGTCTCTTCTCCTTATAATTTCCTTCATTTCTGCTGCCTTGACTTGAGAGTAGAGTACCTTTTCATCTTTGATTGATGCCTTGGTTTGAAGTGCTTGATCGAGTGTTTCCTCTTTTTTCTTCTTACGTTGCTCGTGTGCCTCGAGAGAATCGGCGAGTTCGTCGACTGTGAACGTCACTAGGTCCTTTGACTCTTCTATCGTGCATACAACATTCTCGAAGTTGTTGGTTAATTACCTCAAGATCTTCTCCACAACCTGCATCTCAGATAACATTTCTCCGTTTCGATTTAGTTGGTTTACCACAGTCTGTACGTGCGTAATGTAGTTAGATACATTTTCTGACTCCTTCATCTTCATGCTCTCCAACTCGCCACGAAGAGTTTGGAGCGCACTTGCTTGACTCGGTCGGTTCCTTTGAACACTTTTTCTAAAGTGTTCCACGCTTCTTTTGAAGTAGTTGCCCTAGAAATCGTCTCAAAGCCCGACTCGTCAACGAGTTGGAACAGCATGTATAATGTCGTCTTATCCTCTAATCGCAATTCTTTTAATGCCTTGTTTTGTGCCGTCGTATAACCTGTGGTATCCTTTGGTTCTTCGAAACCTTCTTCGACCACCTCCCATGCATCTTGCGAACCGAGAAGAGCTTTCATTTGGATGCTCCAATTCTCGTAGATCATCTTTGTTAGTCGCGGTAGCGGCATTTGACCCATCACATTCGCCATCGGCTCTGATACCAATTTGGTAAAATAAAACTCACTAATCTGTGAAGTAAATCTCACATACACTAACAGTAGAACGCTTCGATACCACTTTGTAAAAATACTACTCGCGTACTTGTGAAGGAGATGTCGAGAGATGAGAGACAAGGGGACAAAGAACACTGATTTTATTAAAAAAAAAAAAAAAAAAACATTTTCTATTGCTCTGTATTTCTTTTCTCTCTTACTCTCTTTTGCTATTACTTTACAATAAAAGGATTAGGTATTTATAAGTTTTCTAACTCTAATAACAGTCTAATAACAGGTATGAGCGAGAGACACCCATAAACCTACCATCATTCCTACGAAGGCTCTGGGCCTTTTCTGGGCCTTTTCTTTCACCTGACTTTTCAAATTAACTTTCCTAACAAATTTAGGAGAGTTAACATTTAGCAATTTTAAGTTTATTTCAACAAGAACTAATTGTAGTAGCTGATTTTCCGATCTTGATCAATATCTAATTTATTGATCTTTCCTCTCATTGGACACTTATTGGCATAGTGTCCTTCTTCCCTACATTTAAAGCAAGTTTGCTTTTTCTTTCCTCGGTGGGATTTTGTAGGGGGTATACCTCTCCTTTGAATACTTTGGCTTTTGAGACTGCACGGGTTTATTCCGATACTTTTCTTTGGGTCTGTACGATTTGTATGATCTTGGATACATTTTGACATTCTTTCTTCTGGAGGTCGAGGGGGCTTCTATTCCCTTGCATCCATATTGATCACAAAATCTTCCAAGTTCTTTCCTATTTGATATCCAGGAATTGAGCTTGTTTTGAATCTTCGACTCATTGCAAAGTCTGAGTTCTTCTTCTATGATGAAGGAAGCTATGGATCCATATGACAAAGTCTGCCATGGAATTGTTCCATTATACTTTGTCTTGAGACCGTCTTTGATCCTCCTTGAGAAGTGTTTTGGCAATCCATTGACAAAATTTTCTTTCCAGAATTCCAATGAACTGTCTGTCCTAATGAGAACTTGGCGGAAATACATGTCTTTGTACCACCTGCCTAAAGTTGGGCACTTTAGGTTCATGAGTATTTTAGCGAATCTCTCTTGATATTTCAGGGGTTGCCTATGAAGAATTCTATGAGGGTATAGATAAAAGTGTTGGTAGCGTCTTCTACCCTTTCATGTTGTACCTCGGTCCTGGTTGATGAACCTTTTTCTTTGATGATTTGAGTGGTTGGTCTAATTTGTTGAATTAAAAGCTCGCTTTAATACTAATTTGTCGCTCTAAAACCAACTCATTTAGATAACTCTCACGAGGCTGTGAAAGAGGTGTCGAGAGGGGAGAGACAAGGGGAGAAAGAATTCTCAAAAGTCTTTTTCTATTACACTCTACTTTAACTTAACTCTGGTTCTTTTTCTCTTTTTGCTCGCCTATTTATAAGTTTTGGTAGGGCTAAAATTGGTCATAACTATCCCACATTTTCTCACCCTTAAACAGCTTTCCTAAAATACATGTCTTTTCACCAAATTTTAAAACCAAAATTAATAACTACTTCTTTTTTTTTTCTCTCTCTCATGTAAGTTTATTCCCAACATAACTACATAATGGTTCAAAATTGGTTGACGAGTTGCTTCATCAAGATGTTTGTCCCACCAGTCTTTGAGTTGCCGAGTAAATCCAGTTACTAAGACTTGAGCTATTTGATGGTCGAATTTATGGCCCTGTAATTTATATGCGCCTGCGGCCATCATCATCTCATTGACAACATTCATTATCAAGTAGTCAGATAGTCCGTCAATATTCCACTCATAGATTGCTAGGCCATCGTAGTGGGCTTGAGTTTGTAGTGTCTTTTCTTCGAATTGAATATCCGAAAAAGATGGTTGAGGATACCAGTTTTTCTGATTACTGGTATTATTTTGACTTCTTCTGGAAATCCTTTCAATTTGATTGTAGAGAGGTTCTTCTATCTCATTTACAATCACATCTTCGGGTTCTTGGATTTCGTCGTAGTTGTTAACGACATTGATAGATGATTCTTGAGGTGTTACTCCAGGATTTAGAATCCTATCCAATTTTTCTTCTATCTTGGCTATTACAGCCTCTTCTTTTGAAACCCTCCTCATAAATATATCGAGATTTGCCGGTCTGAGTATTAGTATTGACTCATCGATCTTTGGTACAGAGCAGCTTGCGCTTTCTTGCTGAGTATCAGATTTCTTCGAGATTTTTCCCTCGATACTCTCAAGTTGAGTAGAGATTGTGGATAAAATTTTATTTGAATAATTGTTTTGATGCTGGATATTCTTGATATTCTTTAGAGTCAGATTACCCTTTTCTAGTCCTTCCGAAATATTTTTGATAGGACTGACTTTGACCTTTTCTCTGTAGTAGTTGTCAAATTCAACTTCTTCCAATGGAGGATGTTTTGAATATACCTCGCCTCTTCGGGTAGTCTTCCAGCTCCTCTAAGTCAAGGTGTATACTGCAAAATATTTTCTTTAAAGAATGGTATATTTTCTTCTATGGCTTCCATATGAGAATACCACTTAGCCCTTAATTCATTTCACTCAGCTTAGATTTGAAAGAAGACATAAAATCTGCTCTTAACAATTCCTTGTCTATTTGGAAATCAACTCTAATGCCATTTAGCTAACTCTTATAGAAAAATTGAGTATCCATATCAGGTATGGGTTGGAGATCTTGAGCCATCTTCGTAGTGGATTGATCATAACTTACCTCTTTTACCTTTAAATGATCATATATTGAGCTTGGAACTCCAGAAGTACTCGGTCCAAAACAAGAATTCTTTTACTTTTGATTCGCTGAATTTTATTTCAACGCTGCCATCGTCATGTTCGATGATTTGGTTGGAAGACTTGCATCTTCTATTTTCCAGTATTTCTGGTTATTTGATCCCAAGAGAGAGTTTTTGGAACAGGGAACGAAATTGAAATAGCAAATCCCATATTTGCTTCTATGAACATTTTGGTGAGGATCTTAATGCTCTTGGAGAAATATTTATATTCATGGGTTTCGACTTTAATATTCAAGTTTTTTTCCTGTAAGTCCTTTTATCTCGAAGGGAGATAAGGACTGAGATATAATCCAAGTCTGAAAGATGGTTTTACTGCGACTTGAACAAGACCGACGGATGTTGGAGAATAAGGGTTTTCGAAGTGTGAATCATGCGCGTAATCAATATAGCTAGCACACATAGGGAGTGTTGCTTCCCCAACCTTGGATGATCACATTGGTCTTGTGAAAAGAGTTCGTCATCTAACCTCTCATTTATGACGAACAGACTAGCACACACCATATGAGGTAGTGCCTAAACTCAAGTTACCACTACGTAGGCTAAGAAAAAAACTCTAGTCTGTGAATAGTAAGAGTCATTCACCTAGAGCCTAGTAAAGTCCTTATTCTCTTGCTAGGTGAAGGATGCAATACTAGGTCAAAGATGCTTACATTACAAGTTGGTTAAGTTACCTACAATTTCCTTTTCAGATGTATGATGCTGCTAGTCAAGACGAGGGGTAGACGAGGGGTGGTCGGGATGTAGACCCAGGGTGTTTATCTTGTCCACATGTGTTTGTAGTTGTCATATCAAATATCCATCTTTTGTACCTCAACCCTATTCCCTCTTTTGTAACTCAACCCTATTCCCTCTTTAATGAACAAACTAAACTGAATTGTTGTGACATATACTAATGTGATACATTATTCCCTTATACTATTTAGACAATCAGTATGGAAAGCATAAAGAAAAAATGAGAACTCTTATTGAGCAAAACGAATTGGAGGTTATCTACTTATATATATGAGTATACAATATTGGAGGCCATGCACTTATATATGTAAAATAGTTAAGTTGACGCAGTCATTCATTAAGCTTTGATGGGTTCTGTAGTAAGACCATATCCAAAGGAGAAAAGAGGATCATAATGAGGATCTCCAAAGTTCATTGGCAATTGATCAACAGTTTTGAACCACGTTCGGGGAAGTTTTCCAGTAAAACCATAATCTCCAAACAATACATCAGTAATGCCTTTTCCTTCAGTTCCTGGAAGCCAAGCAGCAACAAGTGCATCCATTGAAGAAATATAAGGTTCGATTACTACAGGCCGTCCTGAGATTAATATAACTACACATTTCATAGCGCCACAAACATCTGTGATGGTGCTTGGACCAGGGTCGGGAATTGTCAAATTCAAGCTATCACCATTAGTTTCTGCATATGGATACTCTCCCACTACAACAATGCCATAAGAAAACTCATGTGATTGAAGACTCTCCTTATTTGGTTTTTCCTCAAAGGCAACTTCTGTTTCAGGACCAACCGTTTCTTTTATAGCATCAAGCACAGTTGTGCCTAACAAAAGGAGATGATATAAATATCCCAATAATTTATAAGGAAAAACTTCACAATTTATATTGTAATATTTTCATACCACTTGTAAGGTTGTTGCCACTAGCTCCTTGCCATTCGATAGTCCAACCACCACATTGATATCCAAGGTTGTTTGCATGGGTGCCAGCAACAAGTATTTTTTGTGCCTTCTTTGGAAGAGGAAGCAATGGTGTTGAAGTCGATTTCCCATTCTTTAATAACACTAGTGATTTTCTTACGGCTTCTCTAGCTAGTTCTCTATGCTCCTATTGTGAGAAAAACATAAGTTAAAACATAATTTCTATATTTTATTTCATAATATTGAAGACATATTCCATATAGTTACCTTTTTACCAATCTCATTAACCAAACTGTAGTCAGCTAATGGGTTCTCAAATAAACCCATAACAAATTTAACTCTCAAAATTCTCCAAACTGCATCGTCAATTCGACTCATAGGAATTATGTTATTTTTTACCAAGTAGGTAATTTTATCGATGAACTCCTTGTAGTCGTACGGTATCATTATCTGTATTGAAAAGTGTACATGAGCATATAATTATTTGTTGAAATACGTTTTAAAGTGTCGAGCATAATACTAACCATGTCAACACCTGCAGTAACGCTGGCTATGATGGAATATGTATAATTAGCATGTGGTGGAGATGTAATCCTATCAATACCCTGCCAATCTGAGATCACAAAGCCCTAAAAAGACCGAAGTAATATTAAGCTCACTTTAAATCAAATCATCAAATGTCTGCAACAAAGTGACAATCACAAAGTAGAATCAAGAAGTCATATTACCTTAAAATTGAGAGTGTTTTTGAGAAAGTCAGTAAGGAGTTCTTTGTGGGCATGCATTTTCTGTCCATTCCAACTTGAATAAGAAGCCATAACGGTTGCAATTCCCTTAATGATCGAGTGATAGTAACCTGGCATGTGAATGCTAAGTAAGCTATGTCTGTCTATTACTGTGTCGTTCTCGTTGATACCCTTAGTTGTTCCACCATCACCAACGTAATGTTTTGCACATCCAACCACTTTGTCTCTATTCATAAATAAATGAAAATAGTGGTTATTTTCAACACGTACACGATTAAAGAAACTGATTAATATTTGAAGACTCACTTCCCACCGACATAAGGAACACCCTTGCGAGAATTAGGTGGAATCTCTCCTTGTAAACCTAGTATGATCTCAGTCATTTCTTGAACAATCTTAGGGTCTTCACTATAGCTTTCATAACACCGACCCCATCGTGGATCTTTACAAACCTAATTGAAATACAAAAACCTCCAAAATAAATCACATGACATAATAAACAACAAATAGTAACAGAAATGTTAAGATGATCTTTCTCCATTGAAACACAGAGATAATTACCGCTATACAAGGCGCAAAAGCATACGGAATGCCAGTTGCTCTAATTTCAAGGGCAGTAGCACTCCCAATATTCTTCACAAGTTGAGGGTCTCTGTTTGTTTAATCAAAGGAAAATCATTTTTACATGAATGAATAAGGTATATGATTAGTGTTGAATAAAAATAAAAAATAAAAAATAGAGAGGGAGTATTTATGTAACCTAGTAGCTCCAAGTCCAACGTTGTGAGGGAAGATGGTTGCATTATAGACATTGTTGTGGCCATGAACAGCATCAATTCCATATATCATTGGAATTCCTAGCCTACTCGACAAAGCTCCTTTTTGGATTTCATTCACCATGTCCACCCAATCCTTAGCTGAGGCATTCTTCGATGGGGCACTACCTCCACCACTCAATACACTCCCTACATTTAATATTATTGTATTAGTACTTTAAGAGAGTGAGGAGAGAATTAGATTAGGAGTAAGATATTTACCAATGAAATAGTTTTTCATGACATCAGCTGAAGCATTAACCCTTTCAATTTGCACCATTTGACCTATTTTTTCCTCCACAGTCATCCGACCAAGTAGATCCTTGATTCGAACATTTAATGGTTTTGTTGGATCTTTGTATTTGAGCTGTTCTCCTGTTCCCAATGTCTCCGACAAAAACATGAGAAAAAATCCCATTAAAACAATGAGAACCTTGGTCATCTTGGATGGATCCTTGGCTGAACCCCCACTCTAAGATAGAATTAACAAGTAAAACAAACTTTAATTATAATGTCTTCTTAATAGCTAGTGAAGCTACTTAAATGAATACAAAATTCTTAAAGGTAAATTACCTTGAACAACACTACCAATCAATCTTATAAATAACCTAAGAGAACATGGCTAGTAAAAGTACCTACAAAAATTACCGAGGGACAACAAAAGGAGTATTGAACACAAAACAATCCTTCTCTGCCAGGAATAAGAGTGGGATGTAGAGAAGACCCGATTTCTGTGCATATAATTTTTGAAGTATTTATACAATAAGTTTTTATGGTATTCCTATTTTTTATCCTTCTCGGTTAAAAAATAGCCATTCAGATCACAATGCTAATTTTAGTGAAATTTGTTGCACCTTTTTTTTTTTTTTTTT